>NW_024412413.1:44500869-44569267 GCF_014898765.1 Herpailurus yagouaroundi
TTCATGCTCTGTCTCTCCCTGTCTCAAAAATAAATAAACATTAAAAAAAATAATAAATAAAAAAAGGGGCGCCTGGGTGGCTCAGTCGGTTAAGCGTCAGACTTCGGCTCAGGTCATGATCTTGCAGTTCGTGAGTTTGAGCCCCACGTTGGGCTCTGTGCTGACAGCTCAGAGCCTGGAGCCTGTTTCAGATTCTGTGTCTCCCTCTCTCTCTCTGACCCTCCCCCGTTCATGCTCTTTCTCTGTCTCAAAAATAAATAAACGTTAAAAAAATAATAAATGAAATGATAAGAATCACATTGGACTTCTCTTCAAAAATCATAGCAAGCAAAAAGTGAATGGAATGAAAAATCTAATGTGTTGGAAGAAAGAAATCTTCAATAAACGATTCTATATTCACCAATATTATCCTTCAAAGGTGTTTTCCAGATAAGCAAAAACTGAGGTAATTCAGTATAAGTAGACGTACCATGCAAGAAATGTTAAAATAAGTTCTTCAAGGATAGGAAAAATAATATATGTAAGAAACTAACAAAAAATAGCTAGATTATCTCTTTATATTGGAGGTTAAACAATACATTTTAATATAGCACATGAATTAATTCTGAAGGGAAATTAAAAATTACTTTCAACTAAGTGGAATGAAAATATGATTTATCAAAATTTGTGAGATTCAGAGAAAGGCATGCTTAGAAAGAAATTTATTTTTTTTAACATTTATTTATTTATTTATTTATTTATTTATTTTGGGACAGAGAGAGACAGAGCATGAACGGGGAGGGGCAGAGAGAGAGGGAGACACGGAATCAGAAACAGGCTCCAGGCTCTGAGCCATCAGCCCAGAGCCCGATGCGGGGCTCGAACTCACGGACCGCGAGATCGTGACCTGGCTGAAGTCAGACGCTTAACCGACTGCGCCACCCAGGCGCCCCAAGAAATTTAGACCATTAAACAAATGTATGTTATGTCATACATTTGTAAGTATTGTATAAATACTCACATAAATAAATATATAAAGAAGGAGAAAGGGAAAAATAGATGATAAATAAATGAAATTGAAAACAGGAAAACAAAGGGGAAAAATGAAATGAAAGCCACTATCAAAACCCAAATAAGGAGAAGCAAAAAATCCAAATAGGCTTATAGGTATTAAAGTTATTGATATAATAATTAGTAAATAAAAAAAAATACCAGGCCCAGATGTTTTCACTAGTCAATTATTTCAAATTTTTATTTTTTCTACTTTTTTCTAATGTTTACTTTTTATTTTGAGAGAGAGAGAGAGAGAGAGCAAGCACACATGCACAGCAGGGGAGGGTCAGAGAGAGAGGGAGACAGAGGATCCAAGCAGGCCCCACCTGACAGCAGAGAGCCCAATGCAGGGCTCGAACTCATGAACTGGAGATCATGACCTGAGCTGAAATCGGATGCTTAATTCACTGAGCCATCTAGGCATCCCAATTATTTCAAAGTTTTAAGAAAAACAATTTCAATGCTCCACAATTTTCTTTTTCAGAAAATAGTACTATAGAAAATATTTCCTAACTCCCTAAATGAGGCCACCATAACCCTAATGCCAAAAACAGATAAAAGCATTACAAGAAAGGAAATACAGATCATACAGTACTCAAGGCAGTGTGGTACTGTTGAAAGAATTGACTCACAGATCAATGGAACACAAAAGTTCCTGCATATAGACTCACACTTTTATGGTCAACTGATCTTTGTCAAGGGAGCAAAGGCAATAACGATTGAAAAAGAAGCCTTTTCTTTGTTAGAACAATTAGATCCATACACAAAAAATGTGAACCTAGTTACATGCCTCACACCTCTTATCAAAATTAACTCTAATTGTACCATGGACCTAAATGTAAAACACAAAACTATAAATTCCCAGAAAGAAACATGAGAAAACCTATATAGCTTTAATATGGGTTTTGGTGATGAATTTTAGACAAGCAAAATTCATGACAGAAAAAAAAATTTGATGTTTGTCTTTATTCAAATTAAAAACTGGTATAGGAAAGATACCTCTAAGATAATCAAAAGACATGACTGGGAGAAAATATTTGCAAAACAGATACCCGATAAGGCATTTCTCTCCAAAAGTTCAAATATTTCTTAAAACAAACAAACCAAAACAAGAAAAGGAAGTAAATAATCTTATATAAATGAGCATGATATTTAATAGATACCTCATCTAACAAGGTATACATTTAGAAAAATATGCATATGAAAATAAAATCACGATTACTTGTTCTTAGAAAATTGCAAATTAAAACAGTAAGATATCACTACACACTTATTAGAATAGCTACATCTAAAAAAATGATAATACTAATATCAGTGAAAGACTCTCTGGCAACAGGATTCTTCTCTCAAATTCTGTTTTCCTCATGGATTAATTTTCAACATATTTTTCAGTAGGCATATATATAAATGTTGTAATTAACATAAGAGAGTCAATATTAAATGTTTGTGTCTATAGATAAAACATGAATTACAGAAGGAAAAAAAGGTGATCATCAGACCACCATATTTAGCCCTTAGATAAGGATAGCCAATGTCCTTTTCTTATTTAAACTGAAAGTCATGAGGCTCCCATAGCAAGAAGATATCCATGAGTCAAATCCATTCTTTCATGTCATGGGAAAACCCTTTAGAATTATTTTAAATATTTTCTAATATTCAACAAAGGTATAACTTTGGTAATTAGGTATATTTTTCTTGAAGATTAAAGAAAATTACACAACAGCTTCTTATCTTATTAAAGCAATTGTATGCAAATTGCAGGGTTAGTAATAAAATAAATTTATATTTTGCTTTTTTCTACTGAAGTTAACCTTTTAAAGTACCTGAATTATCTAAAGCTTAAGATAAATTTCTTTGCTACTCATATCCAATTTTAAACTAATACAAATTAAGTATAATAAGAGACATGAAAATCACTGTTTTAATCTATTTAAGCAGTAACTCCATGCTGATGAGAACTATTTTATAGGATTTTATATATATAACAAATTAGTTGGAAGCTATTAGTGTGGTCTTAGGGACTCTTGAATAGGAATGCATTATATATTTGCATTTCCACAATTGCTAACTCTAAAAATGCTAGATGAGGAATTCTCTCTATAACAAATACTTAGAGAATATTTTCTTCTACTATGATATACTTTTCTCTGAAATCTCAGAAAATGAACCATTCATGGTAATTGGGTTTAAAATGGCTTAAGTTGAAATATAATTTGCACTCATCTAACAAAAAGAACACTCTTCACCACAATTCCAACCAGTATGTTCTCAGATTAACACAATTTAAAACAGTGTATTCTCAATAAATGTATGCCTGGGCATTGAATATATGGGTTTAAATGAGATCTGACTAGGTAATTGCTTTGAAAACTGAAACCCAGTTGTGAGGCAATTTTCTTCTTACACGCTTCAAAAATGTTCATTTATTTTTACACAGTAGATGGCCATCTTATTTTTCTACTATATAGATATAAGGGAGTCCTTTCAGTCCCTTGAATGTGTCTATCATTTCCTGCCTCAAGTCTGAATATATTTTCCTGATTCTTCAGTTGACCAGTGTCTACTTACTACTCAAGTCTAATATGAGTATGGCTTCTCAGAGAAACCTTCTTCTGACCTGAGTATCAAGTTAACTCACTTATTGTACACTTTCATGCACCCATCCATGACACTAGTCACAATTTTGTGATTACTGCCTGTTTATTCCACTAAATAACTCCTCATTTCATACCTGATATTTGATACATAGTGAGTACACAATAAAGACCTAATAGATAAATTAATGGAAAGGGTCATTTGGAAACACAGTGGAGTGGATGTGTAACTGAATTTGCTATAATAACTGAAATTACTATGGAGAAATGAAATGGAAACCTGTATCTTGTTCAGTTCTAGCCCATCAGGTATAGATTGTCTTTAAATACTTTTGCTGTCTCGGGGCACCTGGGTGGCTCAGTTCATTGAGCTTCCAACTTTGGCTCAGGTCATGATCTCATGGCTCAGGAGTTCGAGCGCCGCATCAGGCTCTGTGTTGATAGCTCGGAGCCTGGAGCCTGCTTCATATTCTAGGTCTCCTTCTCTCTCTCTACCCCTCCACCACTCATGCTGTCTCTCTCTGTCTCTCAAAAATAAATAAACATTAAAAATATTTTTAAAATATATATATTTTTGCTGTCTAGTGTCTATGGAGATTTTGTGAATCCTCAGTAAATTTTTTCTGAGTGTTACAAAATTGCAGAGGAAACCCAGACACCTGCATTTTCTACTCCCAAAATTAATTATTGTGAACAAAATCTTTAAATGAAAACATTGCACATCATTCTTGTACACACTGATACATTATCTCTGAGGTCACCAGCAGCTCAACAGGTTTTGGTATCTCAATTTTCCATTCTTAATGTATTTAAGAGGTAGAGCAAATAAAGGGTTAAATTTGGAAAAGTAAATGTGGTCACAGGAGAAATGACATTTTTTGAGGAAAACTAAAATATCTGTATATAAGGCAGTTGGATAAATGTTATATTGAAAACATGCATGCTCATAATGTTTATTCTAAGTTATCAAAGTTGTGTGCTGTGTGTCCATATGTAATCTTAAAATAAAACAGAGACATGGGTCATATGTTTTAGAAATTATTGATCAAAATCATTTAAATAATATTATTTTAAAACGCTTATTTAAAAATAGCCCCTACATGATGGAATTGTTCATATCTTAACAGTAGTGGTGGTAGTCATATGAATCTCCACATGTGCTGAAATCACATAGAACTAAATACACCCGTTCATATTGCATGTAAAACTTGTACAATCTGAGGTAAAGTCAGCTTCCTGGTTTTGGTACAATTGTTATACAAAAAATTATCTTTGAGTGAAGGTATACGAGATCTCTCTAGATTATATCTTATGACTGCAATGAATCTACAATTATCTCAAAATTGAAACGTTAAAAAAAAAATCCCCCTGAATGAACTAGAAATTTCTTGAGGTCAGTCTTAGGCACAGTGTATTCCAATAAATAAGTAGGAAGCTTCAACAGTGGAAAATGTTATCATGTAGAACACTTCTTTCCCTAAAGATGACTAATGGATATACAGATTTCATATTAATTAGTTCAACTGTTTGGAATTATTAGAATCAGAATTGCATGTAAAATAAAAGCTCTAGTTTTTGAGACAAAAACAATTCTCACCCACTCAAAAGTTAATATTTATTTCCTTTAAATATAGTGCAATAGAAAGCAACATTTTCTGTACCCCTAACATTCTCAGGTGGGATATTTATATATCTATTTATCTACCTATATCTATATATCCATTCTCTTATTTAAAAAAAAAAAAATTAAGCCACCACCACCACTAAAAAAGTTCAACGAGACCACAATGCTTTTGTTTTCTTTTTTGTTTTTTTTGTTTTGTTTTGTTTTTTAACGTTTATTTATTTTTGAGACAGAGAGAGACAGAGCATGAACAGGGGAGGGGCAGAGAGAGAGAGGGTGACACAGAATCAGAAGCAGGCTCCAGGCTCTGAGCCATCAGCCCAGAGCCCGACGCAGTGCTGGAACTCACGGACCGTGAGATCGTGACCTGAGCTGGAAGTTGGACGCTTAACCGACTGAGCCACCCAGGCGCCCCTGGACCACAATGCTTTTGTACAACTTAACGTGAACTCTCACATTTTGCTACAGTAGCGCTCATATTTCAGTGGTGATAGCATGTATTCACAAAGACTTCATGGACATCAAAATAAGAAGCCCTTAGCTTCTTACTGTTACTTTTACTATCAGTCATTGCTAACATTACCAAATCTTATTGTATAAAAACTTCCCTCAATCTCATTGCACTGTCTTTCTATATCGGCAGAATAATTTTGCCTTTTTATATACTATCCAAAATATTAATAAGCACTAACATCAAGCATCAGTTTTCTAAATTTTAATATCAAAAGTGAGATCATGTCCCCTGATATGAATCTTTTCTCTGTAAATGCTTTATGTCTTTAAAACAAAGATTATCTAAATTAATCCAATGTTCCAATTTCACGTAAATAATCAAAATGATATTGTATTTCTAGGAATCATTTTTCAAAGTTTTATTTTCTTCTAAGGACCTTCATATAAAAGTTGCATAAACTCTACACAGAAGTAAAGCCATAAGGAAAAATGTAGAACAATTTACTAGATCCCTGTTTATTTATCATATCTCTACCACAAGCATTCTTGTTTCAGGTTATGTCTTTATTTCTAACAATTTGCTCACTTTTGTGTATTGATGTTGCCCAATTTAAAAATTAGATAATAATTTTTCAAAAATGTAGTTGTTAAACATTATACAATATTAATAATAAATGTGCTATTATGTAAAATGAACATTAATAGACTCTTAAAATATAATTTTCTATATGTTTTCAAAGTGATTCAGCAGAAAACAATACCAAATGGGTTTCAAATTCTCTATAGGATTAAAATGAGGAGAGCCTGGGTAGCTCAGGCGGTTGAGCGATTGACTCTTTGGCTCAGGTAGCGATCCTAGGGTTCTGGGATTGAGCCCCGTGTCAGGCTTCATGCTGAGCGCAGAGACTGCTTGAGATTCTCTTTCTCCCTCTGCCCCTCTCCCTCATTTGCATGCTCTCTCTCTCTCTCTCTTTCTCCAAAAATTAAAAATGAATGAATGAATGAATGAATGAATGAGGTGGAAATGTACCCTGGAAAACAGTATGGAGTTTCCTCAGAAAGTTAAAAATAGAACTACCCTACAATCCAACAATTACATTACTAGGTATTTACCCAAAGGATACAAAAAATACTGATTCGAAGGGATACATGCACCCTGATGTTGATAGCAGCATTATCAATAATAGCCAACTTATGGAAAGTGTCCAAATTTCCATCTACTGGTGAATGGATAAAGAAATTGTGGCATTATATATATATATATATATATGTGTGTGTGTGTATACATACATAAGTATATAAATATATATACATACATATATATAAATATATATATATAATGGAATATTGACTTCATAATTTAAATATCTATTCTAATAATTGGATACTGATTTTAAATAGAGTTTTAAACTATTAATAACATATTATATAATGGAATATTAGCCGTAAAAAAGAATTAAATCTTGCCATTTGCAACAACATGAATGGAAAGAAAGTATCATGCTAAGCAAATTAAATCAGAGAAAGACAAATACCACATGATTTCACTCATATGTGGAATTTAAGAAACAAAGCAAATGAACATGTGGTGGGAGAAGAGAAAGAGGGGCAACCAAGAAACAGACTCTTTTAACTATAGAGAACAAACTGATGGTTACCAGAGGGGAGGTGGGCAGAGGGATGGGTTAAATATGTAATGGGGATTAAAGAGGGCACTTGCTGTGGTGACCCCTGGTGTTATATGTAAGTGATAAATCACTAAATTCTACACCTGAAACTAATATGGCATTGTATATTAACTAGCTGGAATTTAAACAAAAACTTAGGGAAAAAAATAAATAAAATGAGAGAGAATATTCTATGTAATGGGCTAAAGGTATAGAAGATTTGGTAATTTTTCAACAGACATATGTAATATTGATATGCTATATAATACTTTACATAATTCATTCACATTTTGTAATGTTTTATACCTATTTAAATATCAGCTATATATAATATAATTATTGATATATCATATAATTATTTAAATATATAAATATATGAATATGTGTATATAACATACAAAATAAGAATTGACTTCTTGCAATCATATATCAGACTTCAAAAATTTAAAGTTAATTTTTAATTTATTAATAATTTAAAAACTCTTTGAAATCAGTATCCAATTATTAGAATAGATATTTAAATTATGAAGTCAATAAAACATTTTTATTGCTGCAAATATTGTTGGCAATGGTGGATATTTTTAGTAAAATTCACATATTTAACTCAAGTAGGAGCATTTATGTTTTCTTCAAGTGCCAAGATGTGTCACACATAAACATATTTATATAAATAGTAGCTGCCACCCATTGAGAAGGTTCATTATAAGTATCTCAGTAAGATTATATGTGGTCTCCCTTGCTTACTGATAAACACCCTTATTGGAAATGAGGCAATATAAAGAAGATAAAACTTTGATTATTGCTGATGTCTAGTGGAAGACAAATTGTGTTTAGATTGTGGAACAATAGATACTCTGGTTAAAATAAAAACTTTTAAAAAATTACTTAAAGACCAAAGTGAAAAAAATCCATTCATTTGACAAGGCCAACAGCTGTATTACTTTGATAAGCACTAAAAGGGGGAAATCACAACACAGTCATCTTGCTGTTTTTACCTTGATATTCCAAATGGAGAAATTCATTTTGTGCCAGTAGGCACTGCAGAAACCTTACTCAGTTTCTCTGCCAATATGACAATTTGCATAACATTACCCACAATGCCTCACATTGTGATTTTGCTTTGAAAACAGATTTAATTGAGCCTTGCTGAGCTGCATTAATGTGTCTGTTTAAATTGAGCAAACCTAATTATCTCACATGAAAGTTATGCCACCTCTGGTGCGACAAAGCTAATGCAATTAAAGTCAGCCAGATGTATTAATTGAGTATTGTAAACATGCAGTCTCTCTGGTAAAGAACAGTTCATTATACATCAGGAACTGGACAGTTTGTAACATATCCACACCAGCTACAATACACCTTTCTAATGCATTATTATTCTTGATATAAAGGTCTATAAAACCCAGAGTCAGAGGGCCACCATATGTCTTAGTGGTGAATATCTATATGGATTTAAAATGTTCTATCTCATACATGTTGATCTTATACTTTGAAAACCCATTTTTCTGAAACATTCATAATATATGGACTTTAGCTTTTGACATTCTTTGAAAAAAAAAACATGAAATCAGAAGGGGCCATCAGTCTCATCTCTGGCTCTACATATTAGGAGCTCAGGGGTTGCCACCCTATAATAACAAGTAAAAAGATACACAGGTGGGGAAATCAACAATTTTTTTCCCAAGGGCAAGGAGAAAAGGTATATTTGAAAAACACCAGGGTGCTCTGTTCTTAACAAGAGATGTTCTCAGGAGGAACTAGTAAATCAGATCCTAACCTACTAGAGTCTTGTCAGAGCTAATTGAGGAAGGGAAGTAACCAGTTCCAGCCCACTCTAACCATCCCACATAAGGGGGTAGGAAAAAAAAACCTGAAAAACACTTGTGAACTTCATAGTTTGGAGGCACAGACTCACTAAAAGACTGAGATCTAATCATAAAACTACAAAATAATTCCCTCACCTCAAAACCTCACCTTCACATTACTAAAGGCCTATTTGCTCTTCCTTTTACTTGGTAGTTCATGTCAACTATCAAGAAATAATTAGAAGGAATACCAAAGTCAAAAGCACAATTTGAAGAGACAAATCAAGTTATCAGAACCAGATATGGCAGGAATGTTGGAATTATCAGACTGGGAATTTAAAATTACTATGATTAATATGTGAAGGGATTTAATGAATAAAGTAAATGGTATGCAAGAAGAGATGTCCAATGCAAGGAGAGAGATGGACATACTAAGAAAGAACCAAAAAGAAGTGCTAGAGATCAAAAACACCATAATCAAAATTAAGAATACCTTCAAAAGACTTAGTAATACTAAGTCTTTACTAGGAGAGAAACTCTGAGCTTGAGGATATGTCAATAGTAACTTCCAAAATCAAAAAACTAAAAATTAACACACACACACACACACACACACACACACACACACACACCCCAAAAACAACAGGGTATCCAAGGACTGTGGGACAACTGTAATTAATCAATCAACACATACCAGAAAGAGAAGGGGGAAAAAAGGAAACAGAACAAATATTTGAAACAATAAGAAATGTTTTTTCCCCCCTAATTAATGTCAGACACCAAACCAAAAATCCAGGAAGCTCAGAGAACACTTAATAGAATAAATGCCAAGAAATTGTACTTAGACATATCATTATGTCAAAGTTATGTACTTAGACATAACTTTACAAGGAGTCAAAGATAAAGTACTGAAAGAAGTCAGAGGAAAAGACCAACACATTTTATATAGAGAAACAGAGATAAAATTACACCTGACTTCTACTTAGAAATTATGTAAGCAAGAAGAGTATGTAGTGAAATATTTAAAGTGCTGAGAGAAAACAAAACAAAACAGAACCACTAACCTAGTACTGCAAAATTATCCTTAAAAAGTGAAAGAGAAATCAAGCACAATTCACCTTAATGACACCATCAATCAACTGGAAATAACTAACATTCACAGACTACTTCATCCATCAGCAGCAGAATACACATTCTTCTTAAGCTCACATGGAAGATTAATCAAGATAGACCACATTCTGGGCTATAAACCCCCCCTTCACAGATTTGAAATAATAGGTCATACAATATCTCCTCTGAGATCAAAATTGAATTAAACTAGAAATCAGCAACAGAACTATAACTGGAAAATTCCAAACTAAGCAACACAACTTCCAAATAATACATCGGTCAATGAAGAAATATCAAGAGAAGTTTTAAAATATTTTGAGCTAAATGAAAATGAAAACACAACTTCTCAAAATCTATGAGATGTGGTAAAAGCAGTGCCTAGAGGGAAATGTGTAGCATTGAATGCAAGTATTAGAAAGGAAGACAGATCCAAAATCAATAACCTAAGTTTCCACTGTAGGAAACTAGAAAAACAAGAGTAAACTAAATGCAAAATAAGCAGAAAAAAAGAAATGCTAAGAGAAATGAAATCAATAATATTGAAAACAGGAAATCAATAAAGAATATCAATGAAACAAAAAGCTGTTTCCTTAAAAATATCAATAAATCTCTATCTAAATGAAGAAAAAGGAACAACACAGACTGCTAATATCAGAAATGAGAGAGGATCATCACTACATATCTTATGGACATTAAAAGGTTAACAAAGAAATTCTGTGAACAACGCCGTGCCCACAAATTTGATAACCTAGGTGAAATGGATCAATTCCTTGAAAGCCACAGTTGCCAAAACCCACACAAGAATAAATAAGCTATCATATCTATTAAACAAATTGAATAAATTCAATTAAATAAATTGAATCAAAATTAATAGCATTTGCCAAAAAAAAAAAAAAAAAAAAAAATACCAGGTCCAGATAGCTTCACTGTAAATTCTCTCAAACATTTAAGGACAAAATTTTACCAGTTTTCTACCAATTTCTTCAGAGGACAGAAGTAGAAGGAATATTCCCTAACCAAATGAGATCAGCATTACCCTAATACCAAAACCAAAGTCATTACAAGCAAACAAACAAAACTACACACCGATATTTTTCATGAACATGGATGCAAAAATCCTCAACAAAATATTAGCAAATCAAATCCAGCAATGCTTAAAAATAATTATATGTCATGACCAAGTGGGACTTACCCCAAGTAGAGGAGGCTGACCAAACATGCAAAAATCAATTACTGTCATCCATCACATCAACAAGCTAAAAAAGAAAATCACCTGAGTGTTGTGTGAGAGGCTGGGAACCCAACTACATGAGTAAGTGAGATGTCAAAGACTATTTGGCTTTCATGCGTAAGTAGGCATGTATTTGTTGGTTCCTTTTTAGAATGGACTATTCATAGAAAATGACAAGAAGAATAGATGTCAAACTACTAGCAAATATTAATAGTGGATGGTGGAAATTCATGATGATAATCTATTTATTTTTCATGTTTATTTTTTCCTAGTTTCATTTTAAACTAGATGTGTATAAATTCACTTTTAAGAGTTCTGAAACTTTACAGTTTTAATACTTAAAAATAAAACAGCAACCAAGGACTTTGAAAAACAAAATTTTGAATGTAATGTACTTGTCTAATAACTGGAATTATTATTTTGGAAGGAAATTGGAGTGTAGAGTATATGGAGATTTCCCTCTTCACTGCATATATTTATGCATTTTTTAAAGTTTATTTACTTTGAGAGAGGGAACAGGGAAGGAGCAGAGAGAGAGAATCCCAAGCAAACCCTCTTGACCCCACAAAATGAACAGTGAGATCTTAACCTGAGCCAAAACCAAGAGCCAGATGCTTAAGTGACTGAGCCACCCAGGAGCACCTCTCTGCATTGTTTCTAACAAGCAGGTAGTTTCATATGCACAATGTAACACTAAAAAATGCAATAGTACTATAATAAAGAAAAAAAAACCCACCTAAAGTATAAAGATAGTTACATCAAGTGCTTCCAGAAACAAGGATAATGTTGCATATCAAGATTTTATACCCATTTGCTATGGGGAAGTCCTGTTTCTGGCAATGACAACTTTAAAAAGATAGACATCAACTGCATGACTAAAAATGCCCAATTAACTAAAACCAAATTTAATTACTTGTAAGTATATCTTTTCTTTGTTAAAATGAAATGAAAAAAAAGGAGTAAGTTGAAAATAATCTTGCAAGCATCCTCATAAAGGGGCTAATTTGTTTCTGTACCAAGACTAGAAATCTGCATTTAAACAAACACCTCATCTGATTTTGAAGAGCTGAAAGGGAACAGATGACATAACTTTCACAAATTTCCATCTGAATGTTAAAGCAGCTATACTCACTTTTATTCATATGCCCTCTCAAGACGAAGTATATGTTTATGTATCAATTATAGGGTACTATATATACAAATATATGTTTCAAGATAAGTGGACATACCTTGTGACAAATAGATAAGGTCATTTATAAACCAAATACAGTTGTATCATATCTACACAAACTAATCAATTTTGTTTTAGAAAGAATAACATACAGTCTTTAATGTGGACAATAATTACACAAGTCTATTTGGCTATTCAATCTATTATTAATATGAATAAAAATATGCTGCTCACAAATAAACATTACTTGTCTTTCTCTGTTCTACAAGAAAATTAGTTTCAAATAATAAGTGGTAGGTAGCTTCCTAAAGGTTTGTTTCAATTTGGAATGTCAAATTGTATCAGTGATTAGAACCTTTCATCATTTTTTAATCTTTCTTTTGAATGAATCTCATACTCATGCATGGTTTTTTACCTTGACTTAGCTTATTTGGAAAATATTGATATACTAAGTTATGCAGATATTCCAAAGATTGAGGCATTTCCTATCAAACACTATTAGCGATTTTCCTTGAAGTGGCAGACTGTCATTGTTCACTTTAGAGAAAATGTCTGCCAGACACCCAGTCTGAATAACCACAGTTTGTCTGTCAATCTTTCTTTCTATTAAAATGGTGTTCCGTGAATAGAGCAACTAGTCCGGTGAAACTATAAAAATCGTACAAGTGTTTTTCATCAAGACAAACGTGGTAGAGGGGTATACCGCAGAGGCACTTTGTGCACATTTCTCAGTTTGTTACACAGAATATTAAATACATAGACGAGGGATGGGCTTTAATAAAATTAGCATTACAATTTGTTTGATGTTTATATTTGAGAGAGATAGAGAAAGAGAGAGAGACAGTGCATAAGCAGGGGAGGGGAAGAGAGAGACTGAAAGAATTGAAGCAGGTTCCAGGCTCTCAGCTCTCAGGACAGAGCCCGACGTGGGGTGTGAACTCAGAGCTGTGCGATCATGACCTGAGCTGAAGTCCAACACTTAACCGACTGAGCTGCCCGGGCACCCCAATAAAATTAGTATTTTTAATGCTTCAACAAGAACATTTTTTAAAGTGTATTTATTTTTGAGAAAGAGAGAGAGATAAAGAGAGAGTGCCGGTGGGGGAGGGGCAGAAAGAGAGAGGGAGACACAGAATCCGAAGCAGGCTGGAGGCTCTGAGCTGTCAGCACAGAGCCTGACACGGGGCTTGAACTTACCAACCGTGAGATCATGATCTGAGCTGAAGTAGGACACCTAACCAACTAAGCCATCCAGGTGCCCCTCAACAAGAACATTTGAAACTGAAACCAGGTTTTTAAAATTGTGTGTATAACGTGAAAATGAGGGCTACTGATAGCAGTACCTCTATGTTGATTCCTGCTCAAGAGGCAACATTTTTTTTAAATTTTTTTTTCAACGTTTTATTTATTTTTGGGACAGAGAGAGACAGAGCATGAACGGGGGAGGGGCAGAGAGAGAGGGAGACACAGAATCGGAAACAGGCTCCAGGCTCCGAGCCATCAGCCCAGAGCCCGATGCGGGGCTGGAACTCATGGACCGCGAGATCGTGACCTGGCTGAAGTCGGACGCTTAACCGACTGCGCCACCCAGGCGCCCCAAGAGGCAACATTTTTAACCACTGCTGTTTTTGGTACAATAGTGCAAATATCAACCCAGAGAAAAAAGTAACACTTTAGAATTACGATGAAAACAGTATTGACCTCATGAACTCCTTGAAAGGGTCTCAGAGAACCCAACTGTTCCAGAAATCACTTCACTCAAAGAGGGCAGCCATAATTAAACTCCAGACACTTACTGCCTTGAGGTAACACAGGAAAAAAATGACCAGATTTTCAGATCCAGATCTTATAGAATTGGGATTTTTTTTTATAACAACACTTCTACAATGATATTAGCAACCAATTTTAAATTTACTCACGGGCTTCTCTTGGGTGACCTTCAGATGAGTAGATCTCTGCACCTGCCAGCAGAATTATAAAAGTTTATGTAGAGGCTTTAATTGGGTTCATTCATGTTATCAGTCCAGAAGTTCTCAACAGTACCTTACTATTTCAAGGCTATGTCCTTGAAACAGCCCTGGCTATGGGAATGGTGATAATAATGTATATTCCAAGTACAGGGAAAGGGCGAGGAGCTTCTGATTACTCAACTCCAGCCTGTGGGACATTTCACAGTCATATCCTCTCGGTGACCTCCTCCAACAAAATAAAGTGTGGTGTCATAAAACATCTGGGGTATTTGAAAGAAAACTTGAACTGGAGCGTCTGGGTATCTCAGTTGATTGAGCATCCAACTCTTGATTCAGCTCAGGTCATGATCCTAGGTCATGATATCAAGCTCCTAGTCTGGCTCTAAGCTGAGCATGGAGCCTGCTTAAGATTCTCTCTCTCCCTCTGCCTCTCCCCTGTTTGTGCTCTCTCTCTCCCTCTGCCCCTCCCCTGTTTGTGCTCTCTCTCTCTCCCTCTCTAAAATAAGACAGGGAGAGGGAGACGGAGAGAAGATTTGAACTAGTACCTATGCTGACACCTATTAGCATCTGTATCATCCTCAGCAAGTTAATAATCCTTTATGCCTTGACCATTCCATCTGTGTAATGGGAAGCAGACTGTAAAGAAAAATAATATTTGTTGAATTGAACTTTTTATATAATTCTCCCACCATCTTTATAAGATTTTCATTATTTTCATCAATTCTCGGGTTGGAACATAGTGGAGTAGAGTTTAAATCAGAATTTTTAAGTGGCAAAGTCAAGCCTCAATCTGAAATCTCATCAGTGTTTTATTAGAATTTGCCTATGATTATATAATAGAAAAGAACAAGAGATGTTAGAAATCATGATAAAGTTTCTTTTCTCTGCTGCATATTTCCGCATAAGGTATGTATTTCTTACTTAATGGAATGATCTTTTTTTAAATTTTTTTAATCTTTATTTATTTTTGAGAGAGAGACAGAGTGTGAGCAGGGGAGGAGCAGAGAGAGAGGGAGACACAGAATCTGAAGCAGGCTCCAGGCTCTGAGCTGTCAGCACAGAGCCCGACGCGGGGCTCGAACTCACGAACTGTGAGATCATGACCTGAGCCGAAGTCAGACACTCAACCGACTGAGCCACTCAGGCGCCCCTGGAATGATCTTTTTACTAAACTTAGCACTCAGTTTCTCAGAAAATCTCTCTCTTAGCTGGAAAATCTCTCTCAAGCTGTCCTTGAAATGCGCTCTTTTAGTCAGTTTATAAGCACAGCTACTTTTGATCACAAAGACAACTGTTTCATGGATTCATTTTCAAAGTGCTTTATTACCATTAATTATTTCATGGGGAGCTTTTGCAGAAACAAAGACGTCTGAAAAAATGGCACTCTTTGCTCGATTGGCTCTATGATCATTCAACTAAGTCAAATCAAAACAAAACTAAAAATAATTTCCCTTTTCACATTTTTATCTTTCTCTAATCATCAGAAAATTTCATTGCAACATTTAGGCATCAGGATACATGGGGGAAAGAGGAGTTTTCTACAATACAGTTTGCATTCATCTTCCTGTCATCGCATCCGAAATGGTGACACTCCTGAACTATCTCATCCATTTATTTGTTTACTTATTTCCCTGCTTCAGCAGTTTTCAGATATTTTTTCTTTCAAGTTCCCTTTGTACTCTTTAAAAATCTTTGAAGATTCCAAAGCGCTTTGGCTTATGTGGATTACACCTTTAGATATTTTCTGTTTTAGAAATTAAAATTTAGAACATTTAAAGATGTGTATTAAGTCCATTAATAAAAGTATGTAAACCAGAAACAACAGAATTTCATGAAAAAATGAGTGTTTTTCGAGATATTGTTTTACATTCTCAAAATCATTGTTTTGTTTTTTTACCAATCTCTTTTGATATGGATTAATAGAAGACATCAGGATTCTTATATGTTCTCATTTCTGCTCCTATATTAATCTGTGACGATAGCTTATGTGACCTCTAGAAAATCCCATTGTAGACTTGTTAAAGAATAAGAATAAAAAAAGACAAATGATATCTTTGTCTTTATTTAACAGGTTTTTTTTACATACCACAAAGTTCACCTGTTTGAAATGCACAATTCAATGTTTTGCGGTATATTTACAAAATTATGCAATAATCACTAAAATCTTAATTTCAGAACATTTCCATCAACACAAAAAGAAACCTTATATCCATTTTCATCCCTCTCTATTTTCCTCCCCACAGTATTTTGCAACCAGTAATTGTCTTTGTCTTTATAGAATTGCTTATTCAGGACATTTTATATAAACAGTATCATAAGATATATGGCTTTTTTGTCACTGGCTTCTTTCACTTATACTCTATTAGAGGCCCATCCATGTTGCAACATATGCCAGTACTTCATTCTTTTTTTTTTTTTTTTTTTTTTTTTTGTAATGTTTATTGAGAGAGAGAGAGAGCACACACACACACCTGCATGCATGCACGTATGAGCAGGGAAGGGGCAGAGAGAGGGAGAGAGAAAATCCCAGGCAGGGTCTATGCTGTCAGCTCAGAGCCCACTTTGGGGGGCTAGCTTGATCTCAGGAACGAAGAGATTATGACCTGAGCCAAAAGCAAGAGTCAGAGGCTTCACAGACTGAGCCCCCTGGGTGCTCCTTCATTCATACCTCGAAGTGGAAATGCTGGGTCATTGGTAACTCTGTGTAACATTTTGAGGAACTGACAAATTGTTTCCACAGCAGTTTCACTGTTATACATTCACCATCAATGTATAATGGTTACGGTTTATCCACATTCTTACCAACACTTATTTTTGTTTTTTAGAGCCAGTCTATCATGTATGTTATCTCAATTTTAATTTATGCTTCTATACTGACTAATGATGTTGATCATCTTTTTATATACTTATTATCCATTCATATGTCTTATTTAGAGAAATGTGTATTTATGCTCTTTGCCCACTTTTTAGTTAGGTCATTTGTGTCTTACTGGGCCACTATGCCCAGATTTGGTCAAACATTATTCTAGAGGTTCCCGTGAAGGTGTTTTATTGGATGAGATTAACATTTAAATTGGTGGGCTTTGAGTAAAGCAGATTACTTTCCATAATTGAATGGACCTTATCCACTTAGATGAAGGCCATAGCAGAACAGAGACAGGCTTCTCCTAAACAAAAAGGAATTTTGTCAGCAACTCTGCCTTTTGGACTCAAACTACAACTCTTCCCTGAGTCTCCAGCCTGAAAATCTACCCTGTAGGCTTCACAATCATGTTGCCAGTTCCTTAAAATAAATCTCTGTATATACACCCATCCTGTTGATTCTGTTTCTCTGG
This sequence comes from Herpailurus yagouaroundi, assembly GCF_014898765.1. Lineage (NCBI taxonomy): Eukaryota > Metazoa > Chordata > Mammalia > Carnivora > Felidae > Herpailurus > Herpailurus yagouaroundi. The sequence goes on from NW_024412413.1 coordinate 44,518,862, forward strand.
AGAAGTTTGACTACTATCCTCCTTTATCAGATCTATGATTTGCAAATACTTTCTCTTTGTCTCTGGGTTGTCTGTCCACTTTCTTAAGTAGTGTCCTTCGAAAGCACATGTTTTTAAACATTTTGTTTCACTTCAACTTACGAATGTTCTCCATTGTTTGTGCTTTTTGTATCATATCTGAGAAATCATTGCCTAAGATAAGGTCATCCAAAAATTCAAATAAATAAATAAATAAATAAATAAATAAATAAATAAATAAATAAAATAAGGTCATCCAGATTTATGCTTCTATTTTAAGAGTTTGACTATTTCAGCTCTTAACATTTAGGTCTATGATCCATGTAGAGTTAATCTTAGTGTATGCTCTGAAGTAGGTTTTCAAGTTTCTAATTTTGCATTATTATCCATTTGTTTCAGCAAAATTTGTTGAAGCTAGTATTATTTTGAAAATATGTTTGCCCCACAGACTAACAGAAAAGGTCCCTAAACCATTTTTGACAACTTTGTCTTGTCTCTAAGTATTTCTAATCCACTTTATTTTTTTAAATTTATTTATTTATTTTGAGAGACAGAAAGTGCACGCAAGGGAGGGGCAGAGAGAGAGTGGGAGAGAGAGAATCCCATGCAGGTTCCCAGCTGTCAGCGCAAAGCTCAACACCCAAAGCAGGGCTGGAGCCTCACAAACTGAACAGTGAGATCCTGACCTGAGCCAAAACCAAGAGTCAGATGCTTAAATGACTGAGCCACCCAGGTGCCCCTCTAATCCACTTTAGCCTGTGGTTGTTTAGCCTCATACCAGTGAAATATTTATCTTGTGTTATCTCAGATAAAGGAATTTAGAATAATGACCATGCTTAATGTCATTTGTCAAAGAAATGAATCCTTATGGATTTCCTAAATGCAAGTTGAAGGTGGAATTTTTTCCTCAGGATTTCATCCAGATTTTAAATCAGGAATAAGATCATTTGACATTTTTTTTTTTTCTGGGATGCGATTGCTAGTGAAAAGTTCCTTGCCTTTAAATGTTTATGAACCTCCAATTTCATATTTCTAGAATTATGCTAATGTTGTAGCTTTCTCCCTATTGCACTTCACTTTCTTTGTAAAACAACCACCAATTTTGAACTTACATGACATATCAAGTGCTCAGTTACTAAAATACACATTTTAAAAATTAAGCCTGACGACATTAGTTGTGTTCAGGGTGGTATGGCCGGAATAACCTGCGTAGTCAGTATTAGCCCCCCTTTTAAAAGGAACAAAAGTAAGGCTTTGAGATATTATTTTTAGAAAGCTGTTGTACCAAGACTAAAACATTGACCAGGAAATAATTCCAGCTACAGATAATCCAAAAGTTCAAGAACTACACTGAGAAAGAAATGAGAAAAGGTAAGACTCGTTAATATGCTTTGTTTCAAGTAAAATAAATATGGCTATAACTTTGTTAAATGAGATAGGCTTTGTCATTGATATGAGGAAACATTTTCTGAGGTAGGGGATTAGGGAAAGTTAGGAAAATGAAAACTGGAATACATTTCCTTTCCTATCACTGCTGATTACAAACATATTTGCATGTAAATAGAAATTTTCTTCTGTGTAATCAGCAGACTATTCCTTTAGTTTACTATGCATGTTGTCACTATGGATCCTTTTTTCCTCAGTAATCAATTCAGATATCACAGACACTAGGCTATGATATCATCAAATAATCCAAGATTAGAAACAGTCATGAGATCGAAACAAGGAATATACTTTTGTACAAATATGTCAGTAATCTACAATAATGGTCACTCTGAATATGGGAAATTCTGATAGCTTTATGAGGCTTAGTCTACCATAAGATATTCAACCAGTACATTGATATTAATATTTTTTGAATGCAGTGTCCTGTCCAAGACAAAAATAACTGTACTATTACAATAAATAGTTATTCAAATTTACCCTTTATCTTCAGACCTCTTATAGAACTTAACTACTCTTCTACAGAATGTACCTCTTTGGAAGAATATATATGCCTCAGTCTCTTGCTCTAGTAAATTAGTGAGGTAACTAGTATAATTTAAGAGTAGTTATTTCTTTAAATTTTTTTGTTAAGTTTCTTTATTTTTGAGAGGCAGAGAGAGACAGAGTATGAGTGGGGAAAGGGCAGAGAGACAGAGAGGGAGACACAGAATCCGAAGCAGGCTCCAGGCTCTGAGCTGTCAGCCCAGAGCCGGACGCAGGGCTCAAACCCACAAACTGTGAGATGGTGACCTGAGCCGAAGTCAGACACTCAACCGACTGAGCCACCCAGGCGCCCCAAGAGTAGTTATTTTTTAATACCCCAAGGCATTCAGCTGAGTATCTGGCTCATAACATGTAGTATAATAATTACTTGCAGATTAAAGGAACAGAGCTATGTAATATCAAACAGCTCAGTGGCTCACTACAATTTAATGTGATACCTGTTCTCTCATATGAAACAATGTATATAACCCATTAAAAGCTGGTTACAGGGGGCACCTGGGTGGCGCAGTCGGTTAAGCGTCCGACTTCAGCCAGGTCACGATCTCGCGGTCCGTGAGTTCGAGCCCCGCGTCGGGCTATGGGCTGATGGCTAAGAGCCTGGAGCCTGTTTCCGATTCTGTGTCTCCCTCTCTCTCTGCCCCTCCCCCGTTCATGCTCTGTCTCTCTCTGTCCCAAAAATAAATAAACGTTGAAAAAAAAATTTTTTTAAATAAAAAAAAAAAAAAAAGCTGGTTACAGTATTCTAAAACATAAAATGTGCTTTTAGAAACAAAGAGGAGGGGCACCTGGGTGGCTCAGTAGGTTAAGCACATGACTTCATTCAGTTCAGGTCATGATCTCATGGTTCAGTTTGTGAGTTTGAGCTCCATGCTGAGCTCTGTGCTGACAGCTCAGAGCCTGGTACCTGATTTGGATTTTGTGTCTCCCTCTCTGTATCTCTGCCCCTCCCCCACCAGTGCCATGTCTCTCAAAAAATAAATAATAAAAAAAATGTTAAAAATAAAGAAACAAAGAAGAAAAGTAACTGTCCTGGCAAGTCAACTGCATATGACTATTTTCAATATATACATACTTTTTTTTTTTTTTAAGTATCAAAGTAGAATTTTTCAGAAAACCAGAATGAGGGCATCAGCATTCAAAAATAATAATTTTATTATTTTTTTTTTAATTTTCAAAAATATAAAATAAGAATGATTGTCAATTGAACAATATATAGTATACTATCAAAAGGGAGGGATGCCTGGGTGGCTCAGTCAGTTGAGCATCCAACTTCAGCTCAGGTCATGATCTCATGAGTTCGAACCCCACATAGAGCTGTCTGCTGTCACCACAGAGCCTGCTTTAGATCCTCTGTCCCCCTCTTTCTGTGCCTCTCCCAGTTGTTCTGTCTCCTCAAGAATAAATAAACATTAAAAAAAGGAACTGAATGAATGATAGCCGCCTATTTAAAAAAATATTCTCATATTTAAGCAATCTTAAAAACAAAATATTATTTTAAGTTACTCCTCCTCTGATTTCAAATGACCAGCCTTGATTATTTTACCTTTAACTATAAATTCAAATATGAGACTTCTTACTTGACATCTTTACTTGTATGTTGGAAACTTTAAGTGGAACGTCATCAAAACACGAAATTCTTGATGTGTCCCTTACTAAACCTTTTTCTCCTCCAAAAAAGGAACTACCACCATAAACTCAGCTGCTTATGCCAAAAACAGGAGCTTTCTTTGATTCCTACCTCTCATTTATACTCCATCATAATATACTATCAATACAGAAAAACTACACAATCATATATATCATGATTATATCCATTTCTGTTTCTACTACCAGCTCTGTAGTCTGATTACTGTAACAGACTCCTAACAGAGTTTTCTAGATTGAATCATTTTGAGTAGTCTTAGTTTTCTTTTTGTTCACTTGTATGTTCTAAATTTCATAAGTAAGTATTAATTTTGGTGAGAATTTATATTCAAATAAATTATGCCACTGGAAAAGATTACACAGACACATAACAGTAAAAGAAGGAGTTGCAAATGCACGTGAGAAGACAACATGTTTTTCTAGGGTGTATCACTGGATGTAGAGAAGTATTCTGTGTTTTAAGATAAAACATTTTGAGTTGTATGTGTGTATCAAGTGGTGAGAAGCAGCTTATTTGAATTTTTTCAAAGCAACTTCTTTATACATCTTTTATTAAGCCTATTTATGTTGATTACTGTGTAATTTACATGGGAAAAGGAGATGATTCATTGTCTTTATGGGTGCTTGCATTCTTTCTTTCTTTCTTACTTGTCGACAGAATTGGGTCTTCTCTGCAGCTGGATCTTTGTCCTGGGTGAGGAGACATTGGGACCTAAAAAAGAAACCATAGCTTGAAGATCAGACAGGCCTGGGGATACATCTGACTACTTTGGGGCAATGTGTCGTTATGTCTCTGTCTTTTTCTGTTTTCTTCCCTTCTTTCTTTCAACCCAACCTCTTCCCTTCTTTCCTTCCTTCTTTTCAGAATTAGCACTTCATTATTTGAAAAGACCTATGCTAGGCACCAATTATAAAAAGACAAATAAGAACTTTCTCCATGATCTGGAGGATTTCTAGTTTAGTAGGGAAGTCAGATAGCTAGGGTGATACTCAGCATGCCAAGAGATTAACAGATAAGATTAAGTCGGCCTATAAAAGTCAGGGAAAGTTTCAGAAGAACAGGAAGTATTTGAGTTCCCTTTGCCATCAAAGGAGGTTATCTCCCTGAGATACATGATGGGATTTCATGAATATTCTTCTCTCAATTATTACTTTTCTCTCTAAGTAACTTATTATCCTGGGAGATTTTCAATTTTTTTTTTTCATGAGAATCAGGTTTCAAATTAAATCTAAGAAAATCATGTTGCAGCAATTTATTTCAACAGATTTTCCTGTGTCTACTCTTTAAGGAAATGAAGGTGATACAAAGACTGATAACAATCCCTGATGAATATGGATGCAAAAATTCTCAATAAGATACTAGCAAATAGAATTCAACAGCATATAAAAAGAATTATTCACCATGATCAAGTGGGATTCATTCCTGGGATGCAGGGCTGGTTCAACATTCGCAAATCAATCAATGTGATACATCACATTAATAAAAGAAAAGAGAAGAACCATATGATCCTGTCAACCGATGCAGAAAAGGCCTTTGACAAAATTCAGCAACCTTTCTTAATAAAAACCCTTGAGAAAGTCGGGATAGAAGGAACATACTTAAAGATCATAAAAGCCATTTACAAAAAGCCCACAGCTAACATCATCCTCAATGGGGAAAAACTGAGAGTTTTTCCCTGAGATCAGGAACACGACAAGGATGTCCACTCTCACAGCTGTTGTTTAACATAGTGTTGGAAGTTCTAGCATCAGCAATGAGACAACAAAAGGAAATCAAAGGCATCAAAATTGGCAAAGATGAAGTTAAGCTTTCACTTTTTGCAGATGACATGATATTATACATGGAAAATCCGATAGACTCCACCAGAAGTCTGCTAGAACTGATACATGAATTTAGCAAAGTCGCAGGATACAAAATCAATGTACAGAAATCAGTTGCATTCTTATACACTAACAATGAAGCAACAGAAAGACAAATAAAGAAACTGGTCCCATTCACAATTGCACCAAGAAGCATAAAATATCTAGGAATGAATCTAACCAAAGATGTAAAAGATCTGTAAGCTGAAAAGTCTAGAAAGCTTATGAAGGAAATTGAAGAAGATATAAAGAAATGGAAAAACATTCCGTGCTCATGGATTGGAAGAATAAATGTCAAAATGTCAATACTACCCAAAGCTATATACACATTCAATGAAATCCCAATCAAAATTGCACCAGCATTCTTCTCGAAACTAGAACAAGCAATCCTAAAATTCATATGGAACCACAAAAGGCCCCAAATAGCCAAAGTAATTTTGAAGAGAAGACCAAAGCAGGAGGCATCACAACCCCAGACTTTAGCCTCTACTATAAAGCTGTAATCATCAAGACAGCCTGGTATTGGCACAAAAACAGACATAGAGACCAATGGAATAGAATAGAAACCCCAGAACTAGACCCACAAACGTATGGCCAACTAATCTTTGACAAAGCAGGAAAGAATATCCAATGGAAAAAAGACAGTCTCTTTAACAAATGGTGCTGGGAGAACTGGACAGCAACATGCAGAAGGTTGAAACTAGACCACTTTCTCACACCGTTCACAAAAATAAACTCATAATGGATAAAGGACCTGAATGTGAGACAGGAAACCATCAAAACCCTAGAGGAGAAAGCAGGAAAAGACCTCTCTGACCTCAGCCGTTGCAATTTCTTACTCGAAACATCCCCAAAGGCAAGGGAATTAAAAGCAAAAGTGAATTACTGGGACCTTATGAAGATAAAAAGCTTCTGCACAGCAAAGGAAACAACCAACAAAACTAAAAGGCAACCAACGGAATGGGAAAAGATATTTGCAAATGACATATCGGACAAAGGGCTAGTATCCAAAATCTATAAAGAACTTACCAAACTCCACACCCGAAAAACAAATAACCCAGTGAAGAAATGGGCAGAAAACATGAATAGACATTTCTCTAAAGAAGACATCCAGATGGCCAACAGGCACATGAAAAGATGCTCGTCACTCCTCATCAGGGAAATACAAATCAAAACCACACTCAGGTATCACCTCACACCAGTCAGAGTGGCCAAAATGAACAAATCAGGAGACTCTAGATGCTGGAGAGGATGTGGAGAAACGGGAACCCTCTTGCATTGTTGTAGGAATGCAAATTGGTGCAGCCACTCTGGAAAACAGTGTGGAGGTTCCTCAGAAAATTAAAAATAGACCTACCCTATGACCCAGCAATAGCACTGCTAGGAATTTACCCAAGGGATACAGGAGTACTGATGCATAGGGGCACTTGTACCCCAATGTTTATAGCAGCATTCTCAACAATAGCCAAATTATGGAAAGAGCCTAAATATCCATCAACTGATGAATGGATAAAGAAATTGTGGTTTATATACACAATGGAGTATTACATTGCAATGAGAAAGAATGAAATATGGCCCTTTGTAGCAACGTGGATGGAACTGGAGAGTGTTATGCTAAGTGAAATAAGCCATACAGAGAAAGACAGATACCATATGGTTTCACTCTTATGTGGATCCTGAGAAGCTTAACAGAAACCCATGGAGGAGGGGAAGAAAAAAAAAAAAAAAAGAGGTTAAAGTGGGAGAGAGCCAAAGCATAAGAGACTCTTAAAAACTGAGAATAAACTGAGGGTTGATGGGGGGTGGGAGGGAGGGGAGGGTGGGTGATGGGTATTGAGGAGGGCACCTTTTGGGATGAGCACTGGGTGTTGTATGGAAACCAATTTGACAATAAACTTCATATATTGAAAAAAAAAAGACTGATAACACAGATGCCCTGTAAAATCTTTTACAGTCTCTCCTATGAAAAGATGGGGAAACATGCAAATAACTCCATTAGTTGTCAGACTAATAAATTGCATTACAAAATTATAAACAGTGCTATGAAACTACAGGAAAGACTAGTGCCAATTGAGGGCTCATAGAAAGTTTTCAAAAAAAAAAAGATAGTTGATTTAGTTCTTGATATATTGGTTATACTTTGGTGAATGAAAATGTGAGGACAAAAATGTATCAGGCCTGAGTGCATGTTGAAGAGAGACATGAGATGAGTATAAACTGACTATATTTTTAGATTCTTTAAAACACAGTGAGGGGCGCCTGGGTAGCTCAGTCGGTTAAAACACGGTGAAGGGCAGGAGAAAAAGTGAATTCAGTTTTGGGGAGTCTTGGGCTTATAAAACTGAGAGAAACCCTTAAGAAAAAACAAAACAACAAATAAAATAAAACTTACAAATATAAATTAGGTATAAATGAGAATATTTACTTAGAAAGAGAAACAATTGTAACAAATTATGCATTTTAAAAAACTGACAAATACTGTTAAAGAAAAATCACACTGGATACTTGTTAAAAACAGCAAAGAAGATTTCATTCAAGACTATTGCAATAGAAGAGATTGAACTCAACTCTGCTAAAACAAACCAAAAAAAAAAAAAAAAAAAAAAAGGCAAGGAGATAATTAAACACTGTCCTGAATAGTGAAAGAGCACTCTGGAGGACATTGGTGGGGAGGTTGGTCAGTGTTTAGGTCAATGTGTTTGCTAATTGTTGCTTATATAAGTTAGGTTCCTACATTCCCATAGAGACTGGGAGACAGGGGCCCTATCTTTCTTGATTGCTCTCATTTTTCTTTGAGAAAAACATTCCTGGACACAGAGGATTTACATCTTAAAGAGGCAGAGAAAAAATTTACAACTGCAAGTTTTCTAAAGTAAATGCTCTAAGAAAGGGAGACAGGAAGAAACCTGTCTAAAGTTTAACCAGACTGAACAGAATGGTACAGCCACCTGGTTCATCACTAAATCATCAAATCCAAACAAATAAATTTAACATTTCAGTTACATTTCTTATACATTTGTATATTACCTTTCTCTTCTACAATCTTTGGCTGCATTATCTTTGATTATGTCTTCATCTGGCAACAGTTTTGTGATACCATTTCTTATAGAAAGAATTCTGACTTCCCCCTAGCAAGGTTGGCTAAAACAAATTATTATTAATAGTTTAAAAACATGTATCTCAGATTTATAACTCATCACTGGTAATGCCAAGGAAATTTTAGGATGATTACCAAATTTAAAGAAACTGCTGTCAAATTTCTAGAACTTCAGGTTTTCTTTTGCCATAACAAATCCTACTCTTAAGTGAAAATATTCATTTGCCAGTTTGCCAAGGATATCCTGTTGTAGTTGTACACTTTGAGTTTTATGTGATTTTTGTCAATGTTAGTATTTCATATCAAACGAACAGGAAGTCAAAACAAATCTGAATGGTGTGATTAGGCAAGGCCAACTCAGGCCAGTAGAAGAGCATGAGCTCTTGGAGCATGGTCTTGAAGAGTCCACTCTGGCTATATTAAGTTGTACATAACATGAGCAAGCATCGATTTGCAGAACATTAGTGAAGCGTGATGAAAAATGGACGGACAGGGACCAGGCATGGTTGGTTCATGATATAAATGCATATAGTATGTTCCCAATGCTAAACTTAAAATCTACCTTTGAATTTCCTAAGCTAAGGAGCTGCAAATCATTTGGCTCTGTCTATACAGGATAGTGATCTCTTTCCTTTAGTTTTTTTTTTTTCTTTTTCAAACAGAATATGAATAAATTGCCAAATTGAAACGATAACTCTGGAAATTTTTTTAAAAAGACTAATTTTTTACAGAAATAATTCTTCTTAAAAATTCCATTATAGAGAAACTGTTACAAGTATATGCAGGGAGGATAATATTCTTTCCTTGCCTAGCAAATAGAAGAAAAAGAATCAAATAGAAGAAACAAAAAAGAAAAGTTAATTGAAAGCTGATTGAGGAGTCACTTTGAAGAGATCCATGACTACCTCTAAAGCTATGTCTTTGAATATGCATAGAGAAAAGTTCTCAAGGACAGTATAAAACAAAATGTGCTTTCACGTCATCTAAAGTAAGTTGCGTTTCAGTGCTCGAGTGGATAAAATGTTGCAAATGGAACATAGCTGGAAAAGACCTCCAGAAAGGCTAGAAATAATATGAAAAGAAGCCTTTAATGTCACTGAGGTAATTACTTTTCTCATGAAATAAGTGCCATACTTTACTAGTAAAAGGAGAGGATGACACTGTTTGTCTTGTTCATTGTTGAAATATGATTTATCATAGTTTATCTATGATAGCCTCATATCTTCTTGTCATATTTTGAATATGATTTATTCAGAAAAAACATGATTTCACTTTTCAATTTAAAGGTAGTATACAATCATTCCAGTCTATAAATATATTAAAATTCCCCACAATAAACTAGGAAATAATTAAAGTTCAGCTTGGATTTCTTCTGTAACCAACCTGCACAAAGGGGAAATGAGAGGCTAAGGGAGAAATGCTTTCATGGTGTCTGGAAAAAGTAATACACTTTCAGAAAAAGGAATGACAGTATTTTAAACATATTCAAATTCATTATGGTTTCTTTTACCAAATCAACATAGCTTATAATGTTATAATTTTATATTCATATGGAAAATTACAATCATTCTTTCCCAAACTATATTCATTCATAAAGGAAATTGCATTTCTAATCAAATAGGGAACAGTACCTCAAATATGTAAAAGAACACTGGCTTTGAGTTAGTAGGGCCCTTTGAAATCACTGGCTGCTCTAGTCTTGAGGCATATTCTCCCACAATCAGTTTGAGGTAGTTTTCCAGTATATTCAGGAAAATTTTACGTCTGTCACTTCTGGTTTACATTTTTTTTTCAATTTTTTTTCAACGTTTATTTATTTTTGGGATAGAGAGAGACAGAGCATGAACGGGGGAGGGGCAGAGAGAGGGAGACACAGAATCAGAAACAGGCTCCAGGCTCCGAGCCATCAGCCCAGAGCCTGACGCGGGGCTGGAACTCACGGACCGCGAGATCGTGACCTGGCTGAAGTCGGACGCTTAACCGACTGCGCCACCCAGGCGCCCCATACATTTTAGAGCACATTTTTTTCCAGGTGCACAGTCTATAATATTAATATTTTGCAAGTGAAGATGACTCCCAAAATATGTTTAATTAAAATCACATGTTGCACAAAAAAGATAATAATTGTATATGTGCTGCCGAAGCGAGCACAAAAAAAAAAAAGATACTAATTGTAAATCAAACTTAGAAAATTATTTCTCAATAGGAAGTGTCATCAAGTATTAATAGTACCATTGAGTCTGTAAATTGTTACAACCTTCCTGGAGGGCCAAGTTGGCTCCATATATTGACAATTAAAATGTACTTATTTTGTATTCCAGCAATCTCATTTCTATGAATTTATCATAAGGCAACAACTAGATGCATTTGCCAAATATGTATACAAGACTCTTCATTCTGACATTTTATAGATACCAAAATATTGAATAAAACCAAAATGTTAAACAGTCGTGAGTCATCCAAAATTTGGTATTACTCACCAATAATCAAAAATGGTATTTGTTGGGGTGCCTGAGTGGCTCAGTTGTTTAAACGTCCCTCCCATTTTGGCTCAGGTCATCATCTCATGGTTCATGAGTTTTAGCCTGTCATTGGGCTCGTGCTGACAGTGTGTGGCCTGCTTGGGATTCTCTCTCTCTCCCTCTCTTTCTCTGGAGAGGCAGAGATGAACATCCCCACAACCAGTGCTCATCCCAACAAATGCCCTCCTCAATGCCTGTCACCCCCCAATCTACGTTCTGATTGTTCTCTGTATTTAAGAGTCTCTTGTGGTTTGCCTCCTTCCCTCTCTGTTTGTAACTATTTTTTCCCCTACCTCCCCCCATGGTCTTCTGTTAAGTTTCTCAAGATCTACATATGAGTGAAAACATATAATATCTGTCTTTCTTTGACCGACTTATTTCCTTAGCATAATAGCTTCCAGTTCATCCACGTTGCTGCAAATGGCATGATTTAATTCTTTCTCATTGCCAACTAATATTCCATTGTCTATATAAACCACATATTCTTTATCCATTCGTCAGTTGATGGACATTTAGTCTCTTTCCATAATTTGGCTATTGTTGAGAGCACTGCCGTAAACATTTGGGTAACTGTGCCCCTGTGCATCAGCACTCCTGTATCCCTTGGGTAAATTCCTAGTAGTACTATTGCTGGATCGTAAGGTAGCTCTATTTTTAATTTTTTTTTTATTTTTTTTCAACGTTTTTTATTTATTTTTGGGACAGAGAGAGACAGAGCATGAACGGGGGAGGGGCAGAGAGAGAGGGAGACACAGAATCGGAAACAGGCTTCAGGCTCTGAGCCATCAGTCCAGAGCCCGACGCGGGGCTGGAACTCATGGACCGCGAGATCATGACCTGGCTGAAGTCGGACACTTAACCGACTGCACCACCCAGGCGCCCCTCTATTTTTAATTTTTTGAGGTGCACTGTTAGATTTTGTATTGGGGATTTTTCTTGTTTCTTGAGATAGGCCTGGATCACGATGTATTTTCCTCTTAGGACTGCCTTTGCTGCATCCCAAAGGGCTTGGACTGTCATGTTTTCTTTTCATTTGCTTACATATATTTTTTAATTTCTTCTTTAATTGCCTGGTTGACCCATTCATTCTTCTTTTTTTAAATTTTTTTTAATGTTTATTTATTTTTGACAGAGAGACAGAAACAGAGCATGAGAGGGGGAGGGGCAGAGAGAAAGAGGGAGACACAGAATCTGAAGCAGACTCCAGGCTCTGAGCTGTCAGCACAGAGCCCAATGCAGGGCTCAAACTCATAGACCACGAGATCATGACCTGAGCCGAAGTCAGACGCTCAACCGACTGAACCACCCCGGTGCCTTGACCCATTCATTCTTTAGTAGGATGTTCTTTAACCTCTATGCATTTGGAGGTTTTCCAAACTTTTTCCTGTGGTTGATTTCAAGTTTCATAGCATTGTGAGCTGAAATGTGCATGGTATGATCTCAATTCTTTTATATTTATTGAGGGCTGTTTTGTGACCCAGTATATGGTCTATCTTGGAAAATGTTCCATGTGCACTCAAGAAAAATGTGTATTCTGCTGCTTTAGAATAAAAAGTTCTGAATACATCTGTCAAGTCCATCTGGTCCAGTGTATCATTCAGGGCCATTGTTTCTTTATTGATTTTCTGCCTAGATGATCTGTCTATTGTTGTAAGTGGAGTATTAAAGTCCCCTGCAATTGCTGTATTCTTATCAATAAGATTACTAATATTTGTGATTAATTGATTTATATATTTGGGTGTTTCCAGATTAGGTGCATGAACATTTATAATTGTTATCTCTTCTTGATGAATAGACTGTGTTATTATGAATAATGCTCTTCTTCATCTCTTGTTACAGCCTTTGGTTTAAAATCTAGTTTGTCTGGTATAAGTATGTCTACTCTACTCTTTTGACTTCCCATAGCATGATAGATGGTTCTCCATCCCCTCACTTTCAATCTGAAGGTGTCCTCAGGTCTAAAATGGGTCTGTTATAGACAGCATATAGATGGATCTTGGTTTTTTATCCATTCTTATACCCTATGTCTTTTGATTATTTAGTCCATTTACATTCAGCATTATTATTGAAAAGTATGGATTTAGTATCATTGTGTTATCTGCAGGTTTCATGCTTGTAGTGATGTCTCTGGTCCTTTGTAGTCTTTGCAACATTCCACTCACAGAGTCCCCCTTAGGATGTCTTGTAGGGCTGGTTTAGTGGTGATAAACTCCTTCAGTTTTTGTTTGTCTGGGTAAACCTTTATCTCTTCTTCTATTCTGAATGACAGCCTTGCTGGATAGAGGATTCTTGGCTGCATATTTTTCCTGGTAAGCACATTGAAGATTTCCTGCCACTCCCTTCTGGCTTGTCAACTTTCAGTGAGCACAGCTGCTACTACCCTTATGTGTCTACTCTTGTAGTTTAAGGCCTGTTTGTCCCTAGCTGCTTTCAGAATTCTCTCTTTATCTTTGTATTTTGCCAGTTTCACTATGATAAGTCATGGAGAAGATCAATTCCTGTTATGGCTGAAGGGAGTTCTCTGTGCCTACTGGATTTCAATGTCTGTTTCCTTCCCCAGATTGAGGAAGTTCTCTGCTATGATTTGTTCAAGTAAACCTTCTGCCCCTTTCTCTCTCTCTTCTTCTGGAACTTCTATGATACGGATATTATTACATTTCATTGAATCACTTAGTTCTCTAATTTTCTCCTCGCAGTCTAGAGTTTTTTTCTCTCTCTTTTTCTCAGCTTCATCTTTTTCCATAATTTTATCTTCTATTTCACTTATTCTCCCCTCTGCATCTTCAATCCTTGCTGTCGCCTCATCTAATTTATTTTGCACCTCATTTACAGCATTTATTAATTTGTCATGACTATTTTTTAGTTCCTTGCTCTCTACAGCAATAGACTCTCTGCTGTCTTCTATGCTATTAATCACTTCTGTGGCTTCCAGTGATTAATCTTATGACTATTATTCTAAATTCTTGATCAGATATATTGTTTGTATCTGTTTTGAGCAATTCTTTAGTTGTGATTCCTTCCTGAAATTTCCTTTCAGAATTCTCCTTTTTCATCATTTTGGCTAGTTTTCTGTCCCTTATGTGTTTTAAAAACTTGTTATGTGTCCTGCCTTGCGAGCACTACTATTTTAAAGAGGGGTCATACACTATCCAGGACTTGGCCCTTCAGGAGGTGTTTTTGGAGTGTGTTACTTGCTCTCTGTTGTTGTGACTGGTTGCTTTATCTCCCTACTTGTGTGATGGTTTGGACTCTCCACCAGGTGTGCTTTGATTTGTTTGTTGAAGCAACCCTGGGAAAAATTAAAAAAAAAAAAAAAAAAGGAGGGGCAGCAGTGTGGAAGAGGCTTTATCTCATACAGAGAAAAATGACAGGGGTGGGGACAAAGAAAAGAAAATTTACCAGGCAGAGAAACTATAAGGTTAATCCAGAGAGAGAGAGAGGAAAATAAAGAAGGAGATACAGAACAGGTGTAAAGAGAATAGATTACATATGTCTGCTTAAACAAACCAACAACCAGAATAACCAGACTAGAGAAGGGAAGAAATAAGGAGAAAAGGAAGAAAAAAGTATATATAATATAAGAATTGTCCAAGCATTAAATCGGAAAATGAAAAACCACTGGGTGCCTTGGAACTGGTAGGTGCTGGTCTGGAGGAAGTGTGGTCTGGTTGGTCATCTTCAATCTTGCTCTGGTAGTAGATACACAGTTGCCAGGCACAGAGGGACGTAGTTTGATGTAGGCGGGTCCCACCTCCACTGTGGGCCCATTGTCCATTCCCTGAAGCCTCACCTTGCTGGTGATGGGGCGAAAAATGTCAACATCCCAGTCTCTCCTTCTGGGATTGGATATCCCAAACTACTCTGTTCAGGCTGTCCTTATAGTGTTGCCTGGGCACAAGTGGGCCATTTTGTTTTATTTTGTTCTGTTTTTGCTGCCCAGTCTCCTGTACCTCCCTGGGGCTTGTCTGGGATTCAAGCCCCGATCTCTTAAAGGATCCCATGCCACAGACCCGGTTCTGGGGAAGTGCCACTCCGCCCTGCCAATAAGGGGCCTCTGGCTGGCAGGTGCAGGCAGGGATCTTTGTCCTTGGAATGGCTATACACCTTCTTCCCACAGAACTCCAGGGAGGAGATTGCTTTCTCCCACTGCGGACTGCGACTCTGAGCTGGTTAGTGAGCCCGGGGCTGGCTTCCCACCTCCCCAGGTGTGCGGACAGGGCAGCCGACCCGAGTCTGGAGAAAGTCTCGCAGTTAGAAATTGAATCTTTTTCTGTTTTTTTTTAATGATCCCTGGTCCATGGTTTTTCTCCTGTCCAAATATAATCCTACACTCCCACAGCATCTTCTTCTCTTCCTTTTGTCTCTCCACAGAAGGGAATCCTCCCATCCGTGCCTATGCCATCTGTTTTATCTCTCCCAGTTCGCAATCATGCACCTGTGGCCCACCAGGTTGTCCCCGTGGGCCCCTGGAGACCTCTCTGCCACTGCAGCCTGGACTCTTGGAATTCCAAGTCCTTTGGCCTCAACACTGCTGTGTTTGTGGGACGAGGGAACTTCGGGTCCCCCTATTTCTCCCTCATGTTGGATTCTTTCCTCAAATAGTCTATATTTTTAAAGACCACAAAAAAGAACTGAAAATTGTGTTCTCAGGTGTCAATGCTTCATTTAGGATGTGAGCTCCACCATAGAGTAGAAACTGTGATACTACCTTAAGTTTCTTCTTTTTGTGACTTGGGTTCCTCATCTATAAAATTAGGATAATGATGCCATCCACTAAATCACTGCATGAATGAAGGGATAAAGAGCATGCAGAACACTAAAAGCATGTCTAGCAAATACCTAAATCATCATTAGTATATATTACTATCATTGTCATTATTATTTCAGCATACATTCTTCAATGCAACTACCTGATAAATATTTTGAGGAAAAAATTTCAAAGATGGCCGTTCAAGAAAAATCCCAGAACGTATAGATAATAAGTTAAGGGTTCTGCCTCATTTTGGGACACCTGGGTGGTTCAGTAGGTTAAGCATCCAACTTTGGCTCAGCTTTGGATCTTACAGCTTGTGGCTTTGAGCCCGGCCTGGGGCTCTGTGCTGACAGCTCAGAGCCTACAGCCTGCTTTAGATTCTGTCTCCAACTCTTTCTGCCCCTGCCCCATTTGCATTGTATGTGTGTGTGTATCTCTCTCTCTCACACACATATAAAAAACATTAACAAAAATTAAAAAAAAATTCTGCCTCATTTTAGTGAAAAGTGGCAAATTAACTACTAATATATCACACTGATTAGGTTGAACTAATCTGGGTCATGTAAAAGGGCTCCAGGTCTTGGAAATATGATGAAGATCCTTTAACTATATCAGCATATCAGCCAAACAGGAAGATGATGATGGGAGCCCAGAATAATAACAAAAAACACACACAAAATGCCAAAAACTAAGTTTTATCTAGTGTTTGAGCAGAACTTGAGCCTTGAGTTATAATGACATAAACGCAGTTTATATGTATAATGATAGATGATTAACTAGAAAAATAGAAGATTAAAAACTATTTAAAAATTTCAATAAAAATGTTAGAAATGAAATGCAAGCTATGAAAACGTCCTTCATCATTTTATCCAAAATATTCCTACTCTGAGTCATTCTCTTTTATCCTTCTTCATTTCTTTCCACTACTATTATCTCTGATAATATGATGTTCATTCGTTTCTTTCTTTCATGATTCCCCAAGTAGAAGACAATATATTTAGAATAGTGACTGATACATAGTATGAGCAAAATAAATATTTAGTTGAGAAATATATATCTCTGAATGAATGAAAGGATCAGTCTGAAAATCAAGTGTGATTGCAAATGTTTAAAAAAGACATTAGTAAATCCCATTTATTTTGGCAAAAAACTGAAATATTTAGTGAAATACTCAAAATCACTAAATTAAAAAAAATAGAAACTTGAATTATATGAAGGCCATCAAGGGTTCTTGTTTAGAAAACTATTTAATAGCAGAAATTTGAAAATTCTCCCCATATTAATTTTCAGTTAACATTTCAATGTTGCAGACCCTGGGTGGCTCAGTCAGTTGAGCATCTAACTCTTGATTTCAGCTCAGCTCATGATCCCAGGGTTGTTTGATCAAGCCCCACATCAGGTTCTTCTCTGAGCATGAGCCTGCTTAATATTCTCTCTCTCTTTCCCTCTGCCCCTCTCCCCTACTGAGCTCTCTCTCTCTCTTTCTCTCAAAAACAAACAAACAAACAAACAACCCCTCAATGTTAAGGGGCACCTGTGTGACTCAGTCCATCAAGTGTCTGCTTCAGTATCAGCTCAGACCCGATCTCAGGGTTGTGAGTTCAAGCCCCACATTGGGCTCTGTGCTGGGTATGACTTCTTAATTTTTTTTTCAATGTTAAGTACTTTCAATAAAAATTTAAGCAGGATCATAAGTTTATCTAGAGAAGAAAAGATGTAAAAAGTATAAAATAATATTTCAAAAGAGCACGCTAATTGTTCTCAAGAAAATTTTAAAATTTTAGTTAATATCAGTTACATTTGTTTAATGTATGGAAAATACACACTTAGATAAATAACAATATTTGCAATATATAAATATAGTTAAAACAAACCATGAAATAGCTTCACATATACTCACACACATACAACACACCAATATTATGATAATACAGGTAAAATTTAATAAAAGTTGGAGTAAAAACTGATTATAAATTGGAAGACACATGTTCAGATTCATACCTCATGGTATATAGGCCAAAAAGAAAAAAGAAAAAGCCAGACTGTTTAAATGTTTTTTTTTAAAGTGGTATAAACTTTAATTGGCAGAAAAAACTGGAATTTGTGCTCTATCAGTCTGATTTACAATCAATTTTACACAATAGATAATTCTGTTTAACAGTTCTATTTAAAAAGTAAAACTTCTGGGGCGCCTGGGTGGCGCAGTCGGTTAAGCATCCGACTTCAGCCAGGTCACAATCTCGCGGTCCGTGAGTTCGAGCCCCGCGTCAGGCTCCGGGCTGATGGCTCAGAGCCTGGAGCCTGTTTCCGATTCTGTGTCTCCCTCTCTCTCTGCCCCTCCCCCGTTCATGCTCTGTCTCTCTCTGTCCCAAAAAAAATAAATAAAAACGTTGGAAAAAAAATAAAAAGTAAAACTTATGAAAAAATATTGAAATTAAAAATAGATCAGAAATAGGACAAAGAACTACTATTAAATTTTTTTAATGTTTATTTATTTTTGAGAGAGAGTGTGAGCAGAAGGAAAGAGGAAGAGGGAGACACAGAACCCCAAGCAGGCTCCAGGCTCTGAGCTGTCAGCCTGGAGCCCCATGTGGAGCTTGAACTCATGGACCATGAGATTGTGACCTGAGCTGAAGTCGGACGCTTAACTGACTGAGCCATCCAGTTGCCCCCAAAAACTACTATTAAAATCTGAATTCCCACAAATAGAAAGAAATATTGGATTTCTAACAGAAAAACGGTCAACAACTATGAGCAGACATTTCTTATAAGAAAACCTTGAGAAATGCACACCATTAAGAAAATGTTGAGCTTCACTAGTTGTCAGATGAATTTAGTTTAAGGAATATTTTGGTACTTATTAAATATGCAATAATTAAATTTAATACCAATATTTATCCATACATTAAGTCGAATGAGCAAGGAAAAAAAAATAGTAGATAAACTCAACACCAAAAAAACAAATAATCTGATTAAAATGGGCAGGGAACCTGAATAGACATTTTTTTCAAAGAAGGCATACAGATGACCAACAGACACGTGAAAAGATGCTCAAAATCAGTAATCATTAGGGAGACGCAGATCAAAACCGCAAGGACATGCTGCTTTATATCTGTAAGAATGGATAGTTTAAAAAGAAAAAAAAAAAACACAAAAGAAATAACAAGTGTTGGCCAGGATGTGGATATTAATGGAACCCTCCTGCACTGTTGGTGGGGATGTGAATTGGTGAAGCCACTGTGGAAAACGTATGGAGGTTCCTCAAAAAACTCAAAATGAAATACAATAAAATCTAGTAATTCCACTACTGAGTATTTACCCAAAAGAAACAGACACACTAATAGGAACATGTATATGCACTCTTATGTTTGTTGTAGCAGTATTTACAAAGGCAGGGAGAGACTAAAGAAAGAGGCAAGCCACTCCAGATTGGTAAATAAATGATGGATTTATTAAAATATTAGTAAAACTATTAGTTGTTATCAGTAAAATATTAGTATATCTATTCTTATATAAATACAAGAAATTTAGTTAAATATACTCATTAGTAAATATATTAATGATGTTAATTCTTTCCCAAACTAACCTAGAGATTTAACAAACTAGTCAAAATGGCAGCAAGATAAAAAAAAATGCAGCAAGATTTTTTTTAGATACAGAAATGCTGACTCTAAAATTTATTTGGGAAGTCAATAAAACAAAAACCAGAATAGCTAAATCAATTTTGAAAAATAATAAACTGAAGGAATCATATCAGGCAATTATATGACTCACTATATAGCTATAGTAATTAAGACCCTATGTAGTATTAATGAAGGGATAGATCACAGACACATAAATCAATGGAACAGAATATAGAACACAGAACTAGATCTTACAAGTATGTGCGTGCACACACACACACACACACACAAGCACACACACAAACCATATCACTTTTGAATAGGTTGCAAGAGTAATTCATTGGAGAAAGGATACTGTGTTAAACAAATAGTCTTGGATAACTGGGTACCCATATGCCCCAAAATGAATCTCAACCTAAACCTGATCACATAAAAGTTAACTTAATATATACCATAGATGTAAATACAAAGGTAAAACTATAAAAATTTTAGAATATAATTTTTATGAAAAGAGGTTAAGAATGAGTTCTTAAATATAATACCAAAAGCATGATCTATAAAAGAAAAAAAATGTATGAAGTGGACTTCATCAAAGTTAAAAAACGCTCACAACGTATACATGTAAAAACCATCACATTGTACACCTTACACTTACCAATGTCACATATCAATTATATCTTAATAAAGCTGCGGGGGAATGTTTTAAAACATTGTTCTGTGAAAGACCCTATTAAGAGGATGAAAAGACA
Source organism: Herpailurus yagouaroundi (assembly GCF_014898765.1). NCBI lineage: Eukaryota > Metazoa > Chordata > Mammalia > Carnivora > Felidae > Herpailurus > Herpailurus yagouaroundi. Next base: position 44,539,117 of record NW_024412413.1, read on the forward strand.
AGATGCAGACCTGGAGACATTTGCAAACCACATTGCTGACAAAAGACTAGTATTTAGGTTGTATAAAGAACTTTCAAAACTGAACAGTAAACAAATAACAGTTTACAAAGGATTCCTAGAAAATGGGGAAAAGATGTGTATAGAGATTTCACCAAAAAGGACATAAAGGTGGCCAAAAAAAAAAAAAGTGCACATCATTAGTCAATAATGCAGATTAAAAACACAGATTAAATGCAGATTAAAACACAGTGAGACATCCTTACACACTTATTAGAATGACTAAAATAAAAAATAGCAAAACACCAAATGCTGACAATGATGCAGTAAGGCTAGATCACTCATATACTGCTGGTGAAAATGTAGCAGTACACTTTGGAAAGCAGTTTGGTGGTTCTTATAAAATTAAGGATGTGGCTACCATGCCGCCCAATAATTATACTTTTGATAAGTATTTATCTCAAGAAATAAAAATGTATCACATAAAATAAAAATGCACACATATATTCACAGCAAATTTGTTCATAATATCTAAAAACTGAAAACAACCCAGATGTCCTTTAATAAATGAATGGTTAAACACATTTTTTAGTACATACATATCACAGAACACTACTCAGCAATAAAAAGGAACCAACTATGGACACACACAACAATTTGGATGAATCTCCAAGTAATTATGTTCTGTAAAAAAAAGTAAATCCTAAAGGTTACATATCATTTGATACCATTTATACAACATTCTTGAAATAACAAAATTATGGAAAGTGGGAACAGATTAGTGGTTGTCAGTGTCAAGGAGTCAGTAGGAATGGGAGGGGAGTGGCTAAGGCTCCAAAAGGGCTATATGAGAGAACCTTTGTGGTGATGGAATAGATATGTGTCATCATAACAATATAATAATATAATAATAATAATAATAATAATAATAATAATGATAATAGGCAAGAAGATTTACATATGAGGTTCCTCTCCAGCAGCTGAAAGACCAGTAGATTTCCCCATGCACCTGCCAGAATCTTAAAAGTTTACATAAAAGCCTTGACCGGGTTTAGCCATATACTGAATCCACTGGTCTCAGAAACTCAAAAATCTCTTAGTACTGTGACATTCTTGAAATGGCTGCTAGTGTGGGAACAGTAGGTGGGGCTTCAATTCCTCTAAAGGGGAGGGGATGAGGAGCCTCCAATTGCCCAGATCTAGCTCACGGGATCAACCTGCAGTCACATCCTCTCCTTTACCTCCACAAACAGGGACATAATTTGGTCTAGAGAATCTGGCGACTTGCATTGTAGGGGTTCAGTAGAGTGTCAAGAAGTGGTTAGACTGTGGATGTGCTATGATGGCAGGGGCAACAGGATTTATGTGAGAGTGGAAATAAAGAGGAACCAAGAGTGATTCCAGGACTATTGCCTGATCAATCATACATGTATGGGGAAAAAAGATTGAGGGGTGGCAGGAGCAGATTTGGGGGAATATAAAGTTCTTTGGACCTAGATATATTAAGGTTGAAACATGTTATTACATAAATAAGTGATTTCAAGAAGAGAAAAATTTAATTATGTTATAGTATTTGGAATTAATGAAATGTAGTTGTATTTGGAAGCAAACAACATTCTAATATCAAATGTTTATGTATAAAATGTACAAATTAATAGAGCCCACATCATGTTATGAGGATTAAGTGGTAGACTGTGCATAAAGTACTTAGCAGAGGACCTGGCAAACGGGTAGTGATCAATAAGTGCTCACTAAGGCAACAATAATAATACCAGTAACTATCATGTTCATTTATGTACGTAGATAAGTAAAACAAGCAGAAGGCAACATAAACGTTGTAAATTGTTGGACTAATATTGAAAAGCTTTGCTTTCTTTTTAAAATTAGTGTTCTAATACAATTTTTAATTCTCACATTAAAATATCACTTTTCATTTGTTCTGTATTTGTTCTTCACATTCTACCTAAGCTATAGATCAGTATGTGTTAGCACTTCTGAATTTGCTGATATAGTTTCATTTAAATGCTAATTCCTTATAACTTGTTATTACCAGTGCATGTATGTTATTTTATAGATAAAATAGAAAATCAGATAATAAAATGAAAATGCTTATATTTCTATAACAAATAATAAACAGGCACAACTATTTTATACATTGGCAAACAACTGTTCATTCTTAAATCTATAGCTATTTCAATTATTCATTGATTAAATAAATATTTATTGAATTGTGTATATCAGGCACTGTTCTGGCCACTGAAGATTAAGCAATGAAAAATCCTTGCTCTTGTAGAGAATACATTCTGTCTGGAGTAATAATGAAAACATGAATGAATGAAATGTAATATTTGCTAGAAGTTAAGTGATACAAATTTAAAAAAAAAAAAGCAAGGAAGGGATATCAAGACTGCTGGAGTGGTGAGAGGGCTACAAGATGCAACAGCATTGGGAGGACTTCACTGAGAAGGTGACAGGGTAAAACTGAGAGAGTTGCGGGGGGCGGGGGGGTGGAGGGAGGAGTCGGCCGGGTAAGAACAGTGTCAAGGGTCTAAGTGTATTACATGCTTCCTGGGAGTGGTCAGTGTAACTGGAAGAGAGGGAGCCAGAAAGTGGTAGAGAGAGGTTGGAGATGTAACATGTGGCTGCATGCTTGTAAACCATTTTATATTCCTCGAACTTGACTCTGAATAACTTGGGAACCATTGGACAGTCACAGTCTGCCATATAGTTATAGAATCACTCTGGATCCTTTTTGAGAATAAACTCAAAGAGAGCAAGAGGAAAAGCAAAGGAACATTTAGGCTTTGGCAATTATCTAGACACATCAATGATGGGAAAGCTTATTAAACATTTATTACTTCATGTCTATAGTTTTTAAACTTTTATCAAAGTTAAAAACTCTTGGTTTTAAATGCCAGCAAGATCTTCAAGGTTTAGAAGGAATAATTTCCTTATTTCACTCTTGTGTTCATTTCACAGAGGCACCCACTCTCAAGTCTTTCAGATGCTCCCTCTCCCACCCTGTGCTAGAGTTAGCTATTTGTTTATTAGATAACATATTGTTTTAAATGCAAACACCTTACTTTTTTTTTTATTTTTGATACTATCCTTTGGTATTATATCATGGAAAATGAAGATTTAGCTTTCTTACCTCCCCTATACACACAGGCAAGCGATACGCGTATGCCTACAATCACTTCCCATTAGCCCATTTATCAGATTTGGCTAGACCATTTATATTCTTGTGATTCTATATTAAATATTTTCCACTCAGCTATGTAATTCACTATGATTGGGTTTCATTTTATCTCTTATATACTCTTTTTGGCTTCCCAAAGGTAATAGTTGTCTATTATGTAGAAATATTTAAATTTTTATGGATCTGTCATTAATTTACTCCCAAGCTCTTTGTCGAAGTGTAAAATTCTTCTCAGCACATTCAAGTAATAAATTGATCCATTAATTTAATCTTTCCCCCCTTCCTCCTGGATCCCTGCACTGATTCCTCACCAAGTTATTATCTTCCAATATCATTTTAATATGATATTTTACCTGGAAATTTTCCTAATTTTTCTCCTGTGCTATATCACAACCGTAGAAACTTATTTTCTCATTTCTTGGCTTGTTACATTTTTCCTCTGATATCTGAGTTTTTCTGGGCTTACTGTAAAGCTTATGTTTCTGCATCTTATAGGCAGCTGTGTAGGCAATTACTTGTTGAGTTTTCTTCCAACCTCTTATCTCCACTATTTTCTCTATTCATATTTTTAAATAATTTTTTAAAAGTGTCTCTATGGTCATCAGTGGACTTTGGGGAAGGAAGTACAATGAGGCAAGATAACCAATCAAATATATTTAAATGAAAATATTTAATTGGACTTAATTTCACTTAATCATAGACTATGCATGCTTTTCCATATCAGCAAATACCCTAATGTGTTATGTTCAGATTGCATTATACTTTGTTGTTATAAATATGGCTAAATAAACTTTCCTAAAACATTTAGGAAAAAGTCTAGGAATAGAACTGGTAGAACAAATATGCACATTTTAAAGTGAGCTTAATTTTTATTTTTTACTTTTATGACACAAGTCATATATGTTTAGAAGACACAAAAAGGCTACTTCTTCTTTCGTCTATAATTTTAAAAAGACAATAAATTCCACTATGCAATAATGGCAATATGGCACCATTAAGTATTTTAATATTTAATGATTCAGGCTTTCTCTTTCTCTCTCTCTCTTTGTTTTGTTTTATTTTTCCCTGTCTACCTCTATCGCATGCTCTGTAGTCATATAAGCAGTCATATACTGGTAAATGTTTAACAGGCTTGGGAGGGTGAGCCTTGATTTGTAATGCTTGTTAGTTTCTGTGGTGTAATCAATTACCTACTGTGGCTGATTCCAACCTCATATCACTTATGAAGGCAGAGTTGGGAAAAGAGGAACAAAACTGACACATGGAAAGCCAATGCAAGCCAGCTCCAGCACACTGTTACCTTGCCATGTGTCTTTTAAATATTTTCTAGCTTGTACGCATTTTATCCTTTGAGGCTTTTTTAAAACTGTCATTTAATGATTTATGTGTTTACATGCACAAAAAAACACACTTTTGTTTGACCCTCTCTGTTACGTTAAAATAAGTTGGATGCTTAACTAACTGAGCCACCCAGGTGTCCCAACATTGGTAAATTTAGGGGTACAGCGTTATGATTTTTTACATGTATATATTGCAAACATTTGAAAAGTCTGATAAAGTGCAGCTTATCTGTTTTTCCCTCCCTTTATAGAACATGCTTTTATATTATGTCTAAGAAGTCATTGCTTAACCTCTGGTCATCAAGACTATCTTCTAAAATTTTTATAGTTTCACATTTTACATGTATATCTGTGATGCATTTTGGGTAATATTTTGTATATACTATCAGGTTTAGGGTGAGTTTCCAGCTGAAGTTAATTTCTGGTAAGTCGTCCCTTGGCTTTTGGATGGCTTCCTTCTCAATGTGTTCTGACATGGCTGAGACAGACAGAAAGCTCTGGTGTCTCTTCCTTTCTGCATTCCCAGCACATTAAGGCTCCACCTTTACGGTGTCATTTAACCTTAATCACACCTCATTAAATGCCCTATCTCCAATACCTCACATGGATGGTTAGGACTCCAACATAGGTATTTGGAACAACATGATACAGTTCATAGGAATCAGTTTTTGGTCAACCAATAAGTTGAACAAGATTGTACAAGATCTTTGAGAGTATTAGCTGTTTGGTGTCAGTATTTTAACTATTAGTTAGGGTAACACCAGTGGAGACGTTAGAGACAGAACAATGTCAGTTGTGGCGTGGGAAGGAGTTTGGACAAGGTGTCTGGAAAATGAGAACTGGTTGGGGTTGGTTATGAGAACAGGAAGGCAATCAGGGGCCAGCCAGTTCATGCAGCACCTGGTAGGACCTGAAAAGATCCTAAAGGATTTATATCTTGGTCAAAATAGTTGGTAATTAGGGAAATAACTTCATCAGAATGAATTTGGAGAACACTCTGATTCCATTTAGGGAATGCACTGGTTGGGAGGAAACGTAGATATTTTGTGAGAGGAATAATGGAAATTTGGTATACACAGAGAAAGATATGAAGTATTCCTATACTGAAAGAAACAATTTAAAGTTCAGATACTGCGGAATGACTACGTCAATCTTGCCATATCAAATTTTAATATATTTGTATATTCTAAAAATGGTTTTAATAGTCTTTTAAAAATGAATAACATAAAAATTTTCACAAAACCATGTTACGTGGAGGATACAATATTTAAAACAATGTTTCTAATTTTGTAAACGTCTTTATACATACATGAATAGCATAGGTTTATAGACATATATAAATATAAATATTTATGAATAACATGGACAACTTAAAAAATGAATGCAGTAAAACATAAAATTAATATGATAAAATATAAATATTAAATATAAAATATTTGATATGAATTTTAAATATTAAAATAGGACATAAAATATTAATCATTTCTTCTAAGGAGACAAATTATATTTTATTATTTTCAATCTGCTTTTGGTACATCTCCAAATATTTTATACTGATGATTTGCTCAAAGTTCTAAATTTTTCTAATATGTATTTTATGGATTATATTTCTGGGCAGAAAAATGGTATAAATCTGGTACATAAACTTAGAAACTTTAGACTGAAAGAGGAAATACTCTATTTAGTAACCAAGTAGGTTATAACTAATAATGCATTATAGTACTAGGTATTATATATATTGTATATTATATATCTGTCTTGATTTTATTGTGTTGGTGAGACTAATAAAGTTGAAGAGTGAAACAAAAAACAATAGCTCAGAACAAAAATTTTAAAAAACTGTGACTTTTACTTTTTCACTCTGATTGCATTAGTACAATTCTGGGAATTATGAATATCTCACAAGGGTGAAAACAAAACAAAGAAAGTGTCTGCACATCTTTTGGAAGTTGTGCAGAAATTGCATGTAAATGTTGTATAAAAATAGGTGGGGAAAAAAAGCCCCTGGTTTGAAATTAAAAAGACTATGGTTGATCACAAATGTTCTACTAGGTAGCCATGGGAATTTTACCAAGTCAACTAATTCCTATTTTCATTATTGGTAAATAAATTAGAAAATATGCCCCACTCTACCGTACTGCGTGTGGGTTGTGGGGAGGATGTAAAATAATGTATGAAAATTACATGAAAATAATATGTTATGCAAATCTAAAATTCTTTGCCTTGACTATAAAATTAATGGTCACAGGAAAACAAACAACAAATAGATTGTATTGAAAACTTGAAATAATTAAACTGGGTGTGAGGAAAGCCAAACACTAAATAAACCAATTTTATTTTATTTGGGGTTAACTAATATCTCTCATACTCATGTAGGTCTAGTAATAACTAACAATTAGTTAACTTCTTCCCTAATGGTTTAAAAAGACACGCCATTTGATTAAGGACTTCATTAGCAGATTTTAAATTATTTTTATTGTAGCACAGTATAATATCAATTCAACATAAGTATCCCAGAAATAAACTAGATCTACTCAGTTTAGACCTAAATCACACCTCTATTTATTCATAGTTAATAAACTTCATCAAATGAATAATATGCTGAGTTATGCAAATATAATATGTACACTTGGGATAATTGTCGCGAGTATAACCGATGAAAAGAATGTTTAAAAAAAAGAGTTCATAATAGAGGACAGTTAACTAACATTTATCTCAGAGTCTCTGGGTAGTCAGAACAAAATTGAAAAATTAATTAGCATCATGCATTTTTCTTTGGTCAATGAAAATTGTGCATGGCTCTAAATTGCTCTCTTCAAGCCTCTCATAATCATAGAATATTCTGCTAGACTTTAAAAAATATGCACATAGGGGCACCTGGTTGGCAGCTGGTTAAGCATAAGACTCTCACGGTTGTGATCGAGCCCTGCATCTGGCTCTGAGATGACAACACAGAGCCTGCTTGGGATTTTCTCTCTTCCTCTCTCTCTGTCCCTCTACTCGTTCTCTCTCTCTCTCTCTCTCTCTCTCTCTCTCTCTCTCTCTCTGTCTCTCTCAAAATAAATAAATAAACATTTTAAAACTATGAGTGTAAACCCCTGAATTTCTCTTTCTACTGAACAAGTGTGGTCAAGAATGATGAAGAACTCCCTTTGTAAACTCACTCTCCATACTCCCTCTCCAAACGTAGTGTGGAGGAAAGAATGTCCAACTTTTGCACCCAGTACTGACTTTTCTTACACTTTATTGTAGTTTCTTGGTTAACCTTTCTGGGCCCAACCTAATACAAAACTCCTTGAGAGGCCCTGAAATGACTTTGGTAGGGGATCATTTATTCTCTGTATTCTATTTCAGACTTAATAGCCCTAACACTTTTGAGGGGCCTGAAGTAGTTTCTTTAATTTGTTCATGGTCAATTAGGCACAAATCTATACATGGCTCATTTTCTGCATAATGAACAGGGTGAGATTAAGATATTTAAATGCCTTAAGCATCGGGAAAATATAGATCCTTGTTTTGTGTGACATTAGAAAATAAACATTAACCTCCAAAATGCATTTAAAGAAATAACATACCATTTCTCTCAAGTATTTCTTAGCATGTTTGAAATATCAGCTATCAACTTAATTTAGATATTTTCTAATTTTTATGCTAATTATTAGCTGCATACAAGTAAATGTTTATTATATCCAACAGGTAAAGCTACATAGGTTATATTAGACTCATTATATTTGTATCTCTATTAATTCACCATGAATTTCTCACCCTATCAACCTGTGCGTTCAAGCAATGTATGTATATTTATGCTGTGACAACTAGTTAAAAAAAAGTTTCAAGAGAATATGGAGAATCTATTTGCTGTAAATTAATACTTTTTCCCCTACAAACAAACATTTTAAGACAGGCATTTGAATTATTTTTTTTTCAACGTTTTTTATTTATTTTTGGGACAGAGAGAGACAGAGCATGAGCGGGGGAGGGGCAGAGAGAGAGGGAGACACAGAATCGGAAACAGGCTCCAGGCTCCGAGCCATCAGCCCAGAGCCTGACGCGGGGCTCGAACTCACGGACCGCGAGATCGTGACCTGGCTGAAGTCGGACGCTTAACCGACTGCGCCACCCAGGCGCCCCTGGCATTTGAATTATTGATATGAAATATTTTTGTCAGAACATTTAATTATGTCCTTTTTGCAAAGTACTAATCATTCAATCAGTACATTTTAATGTAGTGACAGAAAGATTTCTGAATTTGATGTACTTATAATACTTCCACCATTCATAGTCAAATTTATTTCTTCTGTTGCATTTTTTTTCTATAAATGGAAAAGAAAAGAAACACAAACAAAAACTAAATTTTGCTGAATTGCTTATTCTTAAGAGTCATACTATTTCCCTTGGTTTCAAGAGCCGTATCATGGTAAAAGACACAATATATTATGACTTATCTTACTCTTTTAAATACAAAACCTATAATAACCAAAAGTAAGGTTTCCTGCTTCCAAAGCTTTAATTTTCTCTACAGGTGAGATCTTAGCTAATTATTTATGTGTATCTGTTTGCGACATGCTTTTTATACCACTTTTCTATCTGTTTGCGACATGCTTTTTATACCACTTTTCTATGTACAAATCTTCATACGGGTCATCTGAGAAAATATGTCAATACTATGGAATTAGTTCATAGCTAGTGTATTGATTCAATTAAATGTGTACTGACAAATTAGTGTTCTTATTTTCAATCTGCCCACTTTTCAAGTAAAGAAAAGCTGAGAAACAATTGTCTACAAAATTATTCCTGGATATCCCATGACTTGCAAATTGAGAATAAATTTAGAATCAAAATTTATATTTTCCCAAATTATATATTAGTTATATAGCACAGTATGAAATATTAAAAGCAAACTGCTTAAATGTGTCTATTTGAAATCATAATATCAGAATATCAATTATGAATATGCAAACAATAACATCCTTTTTGAAAGAATAGGAACCTGATAATTATAATTATATATATATTTATTTATAAATATATAACAATTTTATTATATTTCATTGTCATTCATTTGGAACATTTTTTTCTTTATATAGATGTTCTTCTTATATCAATGCTTTTGCTCTACCTACATATTTATATGAATAAAACACATATATGAACTTAAAAATAGATACATTTTTCCTAAATTACAATACAGAATCACATGATTCTAGGGTTGAAGGTGATTGTAGGTGATATTTATTCTAAATTTGTCATTTTATAGTGAGTAAATTGTTACAGAGAAGACTATAGAACTGGTAGTAGTAATAACAGGAAAAGAAAACAGTTCTTGATATATCCAGCTTGAATATTTTCTCATAAAATAATGGCCTAAGTTTGAATATCCTCCTGTTTCAGATTTCCTAGACAATCACAGATTGTAATATCATGCACCCAAATGTTTGGATTTTGTAGCTAAATGTGAACAAATTGCCTCAAGTCTACCTGATCAAGCTTCTTTGCAACCCATACATACATAATCAGCAGTCTATCTGCCTCACATAGATTATCTCCACAACAGTTCCTGACCTGGACTCCCCTATCTTCCCACAAAGGCAGACTTCCTGATGTCTTTATTTATTAGCATAGTTCTGAGCTAGGAATTAGAAGATAGGAAGATTTGGGGGGGAAGGTAGGCAGAGATAGGTTAATAAGGATGGATACAAATGGATGTGATTTTATTTTTTAAGTTTATTTATTTATTTTGAGAGAGAGAGAGAGAGAGAGAACGTGCAAGAGTGGGGGAGGGGCAGCAGGAGAGGTAGAGAGAGCATCCCAAGCTGACTCTGCACTGCCAGCATGGACCCTGACACGGGGCTCAAACTCATGGGTCATGAGATCATGACCTAAGCCGAAATCAGGAGTCATAGAAGCTTAACCTACTGAGCCATCCAGGTGACCTGAAATCTACCTGTGATTTTAATTAATAAGTAATGAATCTAAATTGAAATAACTTTTGACTCTCCAAAGAAGTGGACTATTGACTTGAGAAAACTTTGTATTACAGATGGCAATGATACACTTCTTTCTACTGATAAGTTTAACTCACCTCTGTTTAAGAGCTGAATTATTTGTTCCATTTTATAGATTTTGATTTATCTTCTCCAATCCCTTAATCATTCCCAGCCTGTGCTCATATATTTGCTTCACATGCAAAGAATGTTAGGTTTCTTTTAACAGGAATAATATTTTTCCTTTACAAAGTGAGCTTATATCATATACAAAACATAGCCAATGAGCTTGATACAAATAGTATCAAAATAGTCAAGGAAGGAAAGAGTCTTTTCCATTTCTCTGCTTTCACAGAATTACTTGCACATATTACCATATTAATTTAGGAAATCAGACATTTTCCAACAGTCCTAACTCCTGAGGCATTCACTGTACGTAAGCCTCAGAAGGACCTTCCACCCAAAGACATGCCATAAATATAAAACAGCTTCTATAAATAAAATTGATCTCATTATTCCTCCATTCTTGTATGACATTTATTCGCTCTTATAAAGTTAAGTTTCTAAAATTTAATTTTGTCTTCTTTTGTCTTTAAGATATTCACCTGTTTTATTGATTTCAGAGTAAAGCTCAAACTGTAAATCATTAAATTCAAGGGTTTTCGTGGTATGATCCCTATTAATAATTATAGAATTATTTTTTAAAAAATTGCACTCCCTGAACTCTGCACCTCTGCCAGATTCAATGACTGTTACCTGTCTGACACCTCATGGCCTCTCACCTTGGGGTATTTGTGTACGGTATTTGGAACAGTCTCTCAATCCTTGCTCTTCATGGTTATACCCTATTCATTTTCCCTAACTCTATGACATGAGTGCCTTCACAAATCCTTCCCTGAAATTATATATCCAGAATATTTGTTTTATTTTTATTTTTTTTTTTTATTTGGACCCAAAGCACTTTCTACTACCCATATGCACTTACCCTACTTGTGCTGAGGGGAGAATTCATAAAATAGCCATTTTAAAATTTTTATTATTTTTAGCAAGAGAAATTAACATTCAAACATTTCAATGGTATTATTATTTCTAGTATCATAGCCATCCTGGAAAGTATTGCATGTGTGAGAAATGCAGACTAGACTGATAAGCCATCAAGTCAGAAATTTTTCAACAGATTCTAAATCAGTGCCTGTACCACAAGAGTAGTCACAAATTTTGATCTCACCATAACAGGAGAGTCTCCATTATTCTGGAGGCAGGATGTCTTGGGGATGTTTTTTGGCATGGTATAACCTGCCCTTTCTTTTCCCTCATTGTTAGAGGATTTTAATATTACTGAGATGAGGTGGCCCATTGTGCAGAGGTTCAACAAATCCCCTGGAAGGAAAAATTTTAAGACTCCTATCACACCGCTTTTGAGATCCAATTTCATTAGAATGTCTCTAGTGGATTGAGATGATCTGGAGAAGTGAGCAAGGATGACAAGTATAGGCCCAGGAGCTTCTAAAGGGGAATCCACCATGGAAGAAGAAAGATGGCTAAGAGCCAGCCATTCCGTTACTATCAGTATATCATGAAGAACACTTCACAGTATCATGAAGTTTTACTTTGATATGTAAAAACTGAAACAATTATATCACTGAAGTACAATACCTTGGAATGTCAGGTCAATCTGGTTAAAGCACAAAGAGCATCCAACTGCTCTTACAGGATCCTTCACATTTCAATGCCCACATATGAATGCCAATCTTGTTTGGTTTCGTTTGGTTTTAGTTTTGTTTTTTTCTGTGACGTGAGAACAATCAGAATTGATTCTTTTTTAATAAGACATACAGAAAGAAAACGCTCAAATATCAAGAATTACCTGGATATTAAGCCTCTAGTTTGGGTGACAGTAATAGCAGCTGCACTCTTCCTGGACCATCAAGAGGGTGGTCTCAGCTCTGGGGTCAACAACATGGTAGGAAGACGCAGCTGATCTGTATCAGCCCTCAGTTTCTTGGCTTTCTCTATAAGGAGGAGAAGTAAAAAGCAAAAGAAGATGTCATTGAAATAGGTGATATCAGACATCACAGTTGTATTGGTATGAAAAAAAAAAGACCTCTGATTTATTTTTTAATGTCAAGTCTATAAATATTCTTTAATAAGTAATTTTTTTAATATTGTCTATTTACTACAGTGAATAGGGATTGTCTTTATCTTATTAATTGTTACATATCTGATACCTATACGAAGTCTGAACCGTAGGAGATACTGAATAAATAACTGTGAAAACAGTGAAAGAATGGAATAATATATTTTCCAGAATCTAAGATGGCCTTGGATTTTTTTAAAAGACTACAGTTAAGTTATAGCTTTAATGAAAACAAAATGTAAATACTACTCCATAAAGTACATTTAAAAATTATAAAACATATTATCTTTAGAAAAATTTAAGAGTATACATTGACAATTAAGAAAATATAATAAGTAATGTGGCTAACGTAAAAAAATTCTAGTACATGGAATAAATGGCATGAAAATGTAAGTCTTGTAACTTCTGTTTCAGAACTGAAAATATGATCCATCACTTATAAGTTTTATAAATGCTTAAAATCCCATTTGCATCATCTCATTTTGATTTATAAACTAGATAAAGAAAAGTGAGGCTCAGAGGCCTATTTTATGAAGCTTGTACACTTCTCTAGGTATATGGAAGTGAATATATGGTCTCCTTTGGTTGAGTAACTTCTGAATTCCCATATTGTTCATTGAACACTCATATTTGTTACCAAAAGAAATTTATACTTTTTAAATTTAAGAAATATTTAAAAACTATACTCAGAGATCTGAACCAACAACTTCTAAGCTGGAAATAGGTGTTTTCTCTTCTAGTCGTAAGGCTGAAAGACTCTCTTTTCCATATCTTGTAAAAGTTTCATTCAGCAAGTATTAGACCCCAAGTGTCTACCCATCATATTGTATCTTCTGCCTCTCTGTTATATGATTTGCTGAGAAAATATCATAACCTACCATGGGATTAAAAGATAAGTTAGACAGAGCAAAGATAAAACAATAGAGTTGATCCCAATGCTAATGCCATACCCTACAGAATGAGGATCCATCTCAGCATGTATTTATTAAGAGCTAACTATCATCTATAATATGCTAGTCACTCCAAGGAACACAAAGTCTATGGAAGACATGTTTCCTGCACTCAAATTAATTCAATTGTAGTTAGACACAGAAAATACGTAGTGTATATTATCACCATTATACCCGGTGGAAAATGATGAGACCAGCTGTTGATACAGTATGGCCATTGGCCTGAAATCTCTCCACTCCCTGAAGGACATGAGAAATATGTGAGATTGTTAGGGGTTGTCATAGTCACAAGGAGAGTGTATACTAGGGAGAGGAACAGAGATTCTATTCTATATATCAGAGTGTGAAACACTTCTAGACAGCAAAATATTAACTGATTCAAAATGCCAATATAGTCCCAGAGAGAAATAATATAGATTAAACCATATACATAAAACATATGTATTTTATATAAATATATTTTATTCACTGTAAAATTCGGGAACATAGCTTGAGAAATGTTATTGCTGGGAAAGAAATTTACGGAATAGGGATCTCCTCTGTATATTTAAAAGGAAAAAGAGACAACAAAGGCTATACCATGTTTCTGCTCTTCTTGGAAAGATAAAGGAGACCCGGATTTAAAAAACGTTATCTCTATCAAAAATTTAAAAATGTTTGTCAATGATTTGCAGTCACCCTCTTATGCATACTTACTGAGTTCTCTTACCACCTCCCCTTACCTCTGGAGTATATATATTTTCTTTTTCTCCAGACAGAAAATCAGGTAAATACCTTCTTGTGAAATCGAGGTTGGATTTTCAAAATGGGGTTGCTGCCTCAGCATATGGTCATTGTGGTGTATGGTTTGGTCATTGTTTTTGGTGAAGGGAGGTTAAGTTTACCTGAATCCTGAAGTAAAACATAGCATTTTGTATGTCTTGCTGCTGCAAGTGAACTTATAAAGAGCACTCTGGTCAGAGAAGCAGCCAGCAAGGCGGAAGACACTGTGCAAGCTACCTACAGGAATAAATTAAGACCTTCATTCATAAATATAATGGGACAAAAAAGAATTACCATATATTTTTAAAAATTAGTATGAAAAATTAATTTACTAGTAAAAATACGTCGACTATAGAAGAAAGGTAGATAATTTAGAGAGAGGCATATAACTTTTAAAAAATTAAGAGAAAAGTAAAAAAAAACTCTACTTAATAAATTTAAAGAGATATGAGAAGATAATTTTTCTCCTAGAAAAGAACAAACATTTATGAGAAAGAGACAGTTACAAATCAAGAAGGAATTAATGAAAATTAAAAATATAATTCCCCTAGGAGTAAAGACTATGAGGCTATCTCTGAATTAAGAACAAAAACACAGAGATGCAAAGTATGAGAGGAAATCCGAGAGACAACAGATTTCAGATCAGATGACCAACAAAGGACTAATGGAAATTTTAGAATAAGAAAAAAAGAAAGAAAAGAAAAAGGTGGAAAGATACAATCAAATAAATAGTAGAAGACTTTTTCCCAAAGCTGAAGCATTCCATAAGTTTATTTTCAACTCTGGCTTTGAAAGCAAGAAATAACTTTCATGGGGACTAGAGTAAAATGAAAAATAATCTAAGAAAGAGAATTTAAGAATTCCATAGGATCTAAGAAAAAAAGAATCTTACAGTATACTAAAACAAAAATAAGCTAGGCCTAGATATGAGAATATATTGGAAAATTCAGTGATATAACTATGACATGTAATTTATCTGCCAAAATGAAAATGAAATTTAATTGGATACCCTAGAAAAAACCCTGAAAAGTAATGTATTATGTGAATATGAAGTAAGTTAAGATATGGACTATTTTTTCACACTTTAAATAAGACCCAAATGTAAATATGCCTTGTGGGTTTTATTCTCTGATGGATACCTGTTGTATGTTAGGCACCTGATAAATATTTGTAAGACCACTTTTGTATATCAAGAGGGAGAAATCATTTCACATTGATGCAAGTTGTATATAGTCCAAATATAAAGTATAAATGGAATGGTATATATTTTATGGAACAGGCTTTCTACTACTCTGTGGATGGAATTGCTGGTTTTGCAGTGAATCATGTTTGCATTATTAAAGCACTATAATTAATGCGTATGTTTGGGCTTTTCATTTTTACACAATTACCCACAGAAAAGACATAGAACATTTTATTATAGTTACTTGTACAGCTGATTGCAAACATTTCAAATTTCTTTACAATATAAATGTAAAGGCATGGAGAGTAAAAATACTACTAATGAAACCGAAGCTGTTCCTTACCTCAACTACGTAAACTTAACAGTGTACTAGGCTGATCCTTAGAGGTGGGGAGAGCCTAGATATGGAGGATGCTAAAGTGGCACTACTTTTCTCAGTACTGGAGTGTCAAGCAATATGATACAGCATTGATAGGCCAAAATATACAGGTATGCACATATTATAAAGCATACAAAGATGTACTAGTTTATTTTATTGCTGTTGCAACCAATTACCACAAACCTAGTGGCTAAAATTACACAGATTTGTTAACTTAGAGTTCTGTATTGCAGATGTCTGGAATGAGCCCACAGGACTAAAATCAAGGTTGGCAGGTTTGCATTTCTTTCTGGAGACTCTAGGGAAAGAATTGATGTTCTTGTTCATTCAGATTGTTAGTAGACTTAAGTTTCTGACCATCACATGACCAAGATTACTGTTTTCTTTGATGTCAGTAGGCTGTCCACAATTAAAAAGCTGCTTCATTCATTGGTCTGGTGTTCCCTTCCTCTATTTTCAAAACCAGCAGTGGTAGGTTGAATTTTTCTCATGCCCCAGTATGTTCTGCCTCTTTTTTAGTCTCATCTCTCTGACCACAGTGTTCTGCCTTCTTCCACTTTTGAAAGCCATGTGATCACATTGAATCCACCCAGATAATCTGGGATAGTCTTCTAATTTTGTGGTTTATAAACCTAATTTAATTTGTGGAGTCCTCTTTGTTGTGTGACCTAGCATACACAGGCATACATAGCACCAGGAGTTAGTGTGAGAAGCGTCCGACTTCAGCCAGGTCACGATCTCGCGGTCCGCGAGTTCGAGCCCCGCGTCGGGCTCTGGGCTGATGGCTCAGAGCCTGGAGCCTGTTTCCGATTCTGTGTCTCCCTCTCTCTCTCTGCCCCTCCCCCGTTCATGCTCTGTCTCTCTCTGTCCCAAAAATAAATAAATGTTGAAAAAAAAAATTAAAAAAAAATCTTTTGGGATCTCATGTGAGATTTCAGTAAAGAGCAGCACAGTTAAGCAGATGGTACAAATAACTGATTTTTTCATTAGTAAATAGAGGTATCTGCATGAGGCATGGTTCTAGCATCTAGTTTCTAGTTGCTAGCATTCTGTTCAAATGTCCAAACACAGTATCCAGGTGTGTTTGGCTGGAATAGTACAGCTGTCTGATTTGAGCATAGCTCCCTAATAGCCTCTGAATTGAGTCACCCACTGCTACAATAGTGCTTCATAACAAACAGCTCCCCAGATCTTATTTATTGGTCTCTCATGAGCAATAAATTTGGGTTGTTGGGTCTGCTGTGGAGTAGATCTGCTTTAGGCTAGGACATCAATTTTTATTTTTAAGTTTCCTCCACATATTTCTCACGTTAAAACCCAGGGTCAAGGAACAACAACTAACTGAACATGTTCTCATAATGACTGCCAAAAATGCCAATAGGCTGACAGAAAATGTGAGTTTCTAGGTTTATTTTGGTTGTTTGCATTTCTATTTGTTTTCAACTAAAAGCCTTGAATGGTACAAAGGATACCACATTCCATGGCTGAAAGAATTGTTTAATGTTTATTTATTTTACAAAAGAGAGAGAACAGTGCATGAGTAGGGGAGGGACAGAGATAGAGAGGGAGCAAGAGAATCCCAGGCAGGCTCTGTACTGCCAGTACAGGACCCAAAATGAAGCTTGATTCCACAAACCATGATCATGACCTGAGCCAAATCAAGAGTTGGATGCTTAGCCAACTGAGCCACCCAGGTGCCCTGAAAGAATTTTTTACTGAAAGATTTTGGAACAAGCAATAGATGCTTCAGGACCCTCTTTCTTAGAATATCATATGGAAGTTTAAAACAACAATACTCTTTACCCTGCTAGAGATCTACTTAATAAAATATATAATTGTTATGCATGAGAATATGATTTTAAATGAATTTTCCAATGGTGATTCTCATGCATGTTTTAAACTACCTTATTAATTCTCAACTACTATGTATTCAATTAAGTTATAATCATTACTTTCTCTTAATAAAAGAAATTGATTTCTAATCTTTTTTTTAAATTTTTTTTAACGTTTTATTTATTTTTGAGACAGAGAGAGACAGAGCATGAACGGGGGAAGGGCAGAGAGAGGGGGAGACACAGAATGGAAGCAGACTCCAGGCTCTGAGCCATCAGCCCAGAGCCCGACGCGGGGCTCGAACTCACCGACCCATGGACCGCGAGATCGTGACCTGAGCTGAAGTCGGACGCTCAACCGACTGAGCCACCCAGGCGCCCCTGATTTCTAATCTTCTAACAAAAACTCTGTTAAACCTTAGTATCCTTCATACTTTAGACATAGTAAATTACTGTTTTCCATTATTATAAAGTTTCAGCATGTATTCATATATTTGATCTCAGTTTCTCTTCTCACAATACTTCTTGATATTAACAGAAGGAAGAAGAGTGAATCTAAATCCTACTCTGAATCTCAACACCGGCTATCAAGTTATAATGTCAGGTACTTTAGAAGAGTTTGTAAATTCCCAATGTGTCCTTCAAAACACATTGGTAAATGCTTAATTTTAAAATGAACAATTTTTGCCTTAAAAATCATTTTTATCATGAAGTTTTAGGTAACATTTAATCTATCTTGTGTTGTAGAATGTAATATATAATCAAGAAACGATTACCCGCCTTTTAAAAAATATATTTTTACTAAAATTACTGATGGGGTAGTGGGTAGACGCAAAACAAACATTGGCTCAAATCCCAGATACTTCACTTGGTAGCTGTATGATTATAGGATTTACGTAATTCTTAAATTATATCCTTCTTAATCAAAGGAGGTTAAAATAACTACAATACTAAATGAATTACATAAAAGCCATTGTGTAAGCATTTAGCATCAATCCTGCCCCTTCAACAATTATTCCTGTAGCTCTGAGATTTTTTCCCCTCTTAATGGCATAGTGTGGCTATTAGCCTGACATAAAATTTGAAATAAAAAAAAAAAAAGTTAAAATCAGAGTATCAGATTTCAGTTCCACACTTCATTCTAGATTTTTAAAAGTTGTGTAGCATATTGATCAATACTGTAGATCCTAGAGTTAGAGCTTCTTATTCCATTATTTCCTTTTTCATGTACAGGATGTCTGACTGGGAGAAGTTACTTAATCCGTCTGTCTCAGTTTCTTCATCTGTAAAACTAAGGTGATAAAAATGAAAGTTAATATATAAGGTTGTGAGCTTTCAATACCTTAATCCATGTAAAAAGCTTAGGAGCATTCTGAAATTAAGGTAGTCACTCATGTAAGGTTAGTTCTTATTATAGATATTTTTGTATAGAAGGGAAGTGATTTACTTTTGTGTGATGTCAAAATTTGACATTAGATATAATGTGGTAGTCTTGCCCTGCAGGAGATGTAAGAAAGAAAATTGAAATGCTACGAAGAAACCCTCAGCAAATTTTCTTTGGACATAAATGGCTTTCTATACCACTGACAAAAATATTTTGAATATACTATTATAGTTATAATAGTAGACCCAAATGATAATATATCATTGCTACAATTTTACTTTGCATTTGCATGGCCCATTAAAATTTAGAAAGTTTGTTCATATACACATTGTATATAATACTCAACAAAAAAATGTAAAATCAGTTTACTTAAACTCACTTACTGATAAGGAAACTAAAACTCAGAAATATTAAATAGATTGATGTGGGTTAAACCAATAGTAAGTTAGAGAAGAGCTTGAATATAAACCCAGGGTCTCTGATACTCAGAATAGAGATCTTTTCCATGTAATCTTAAATAAAACATTTAGAGATAGATATTACCTCTCATTTTATGACAGAAGTAAAACTTTAAAATAATGACTTTATGTAAGACAAAATATCTCCAAAACAAAACAACTATCAAACAAAGATGTCCTAAAACAAGACCACATAGTGTCTGCAGAAAATTTAAGCCATTTTCTCTCTGGCTTCCTTTCGGGGCCGGCCCCCCCCCCCCAACCCTACCTTTCTTTAAGATGAGAGATATTTACACTTATAACCAGAAAAATTTACTGGCACTATAAAATCATAGGCCATGTGGCCCATTTGGCTCTGACAGAAAAACCTCACCTTCATGTAAGGCACTTATTTTATAGATGTACAAAACAAGCTTTATTTCCTTGTGTCATAGATGAAAAATCTAACCTGTCACTTTTAAGGGAAATATATATGAGATATGTAGAAGTCAATGCATACCCCATGTTCAGATAAGAAATGCATCACAATATTTAAAATAACTCAAAAACTAGGCACAATTATTGTTGGCTTTTATTTAAAATGGAACTTCTCCATGAAATTATATATATATATATATATATATATATATATATATATATATATATATATATATATTTCCTCCAGAGGAGGTCAAACTACAGCCAACATATGGTGAAATTAATCATGCGTCTCATTTATTGTGTCTGATTGAATCTTAATGGAGCTGATAATCTAGTTTGACACTTGCTATATTATTGTCAGATATATTACATAATCTCCTCTTGTTATGTATGACAGATAGCTAAGTGCTGTAAATTATAGGACACTGTAGGAGCTGGGTTTGTTATGAAAGTCAAGCAACAAGCACTTCAAGAGAGGGAGAATTTCTGTTCTTAAGTGGTCTCTGTATAATATTTCACTAAGCATTCACAGACAATTCTACACAGCCTGTTTTTATTCTAGCCAAAACACCAGCTACTTACTTGAATAAAAATATGGATAGATGGACAGATAGACAGACAGATAGACAGACATAGATATACCTATTTTCTAAATATCAGTACTTATATTTTATCCAAACTTGAAGACCCAGTGTCTAGCAACCTTGTTCAACTATCACAGCCTAAAAATTCATTAACATATTAATATGTGATTAATGGCCTGGTAAATTAATGGTATTTAATAAATGTGGGTTAGTAATATATTTTTGTTTTTTACTGTTAAAGGGAAGAATCAACTGGTCATTAGCTTAATGTAGTTTAAATGTTCAAATATTTTATTACAATGACAATATTAATGTTATGAAAACATTGATAAACATATTAGTAAATGTTACATATAATGACTAAATATATATTTATATATACATTTTATGTATTTATATATAATATTTATACATAAATGTAATTATTTATGATTATATAGTTATAACTATTATATATAATGTTCTTATATATTATATATAAAATATCTCATACATTTATATGTAACTGTATAAATGTAAAATTATAAATAATATAAATATATTATTATATATGTAGTGATTATAATTTGTATTCTGTGACAACACATTAACAAATGCTTATTAGGAAACAATTATAGTAAAATGATGTAAAGCATCTCCTATAGTATAATGTTTAGAAATAACTATTTTTATAATTTTAATATTTCCATAACAATTGTCCTACATGAATGAGATCATGCTTTATATACTCCCTATAAAATTCTAACTCACTTTTTTTTACCTGAATACATCATAGATATTTTCCCATGTCATTAAAAAATTATTCATTATAATTATTTTAAGATTAAATAATATTGAATTCCAGTTGCATATATGGCATGTAAAGAACCTGGAATTCCCATCCTTACAACAACACAAAGCAGGCCAAACTGAAAATTAATGACTTTTCTTTAACCTAACAGAAAACTGAATCAGAGCAAATTGCCCTCCTGAAATCTGGAAAGTCAAATTCATCCAGAGACACAGCTGGGTCAGCTTACCCAGGGCAGGTGCCTCTACAGTCATAAAGTGATAGGAACACATAAATGATAATATTGACTAATTGGAGACTCAAGGTGCAATAGTATGCTAGTGAGAAGCTATTGGAGACCCTCACTTTTCTGTGCTTAGTATCAAGTAACCATATTTGTTTCTTATGATAAAGATCCTCTAAATGTCCCTTTTTGATCTTGACAGGGGAGGGGAAGAGTAACCTCCCTAGAATCCAATACAGCATGTCCATCTTTGAACAAAAAATTGTCATGCTAGAAGGCAAGAGGAAACACAGTGTGAAGAGACAAAGTAAACATCAGACCCTAACTCAGATATTATAAGTATGTCAGATTTATTTGACAGGGAATTTAAAATGATTCATACTGTAAGGGCCCTAATGAAAAAAGCGCACAATATGCATGAGTAGATAGGTGGAGTAAGCAGCGAGAAATTATATGAAAATATCAGAAGTCCAAATGAGTGTAAATATAAAATAAGAATTTTTCATGGGCTCATCAGAGGATATAACAAACTGAGAAAAGAATTACTGAGCTTGAAAATAGATCAATATGTGACTAATCAATTATGTGGTAGCAGACTAGAATTGGAAACATCAATATGATTTAATTTTTCATTCAATGTAAATACAGGTAATTATATATGCAGCTATTTATATGTATATGTATATACACAGGTTAGTATACACACATACATTTCTTTGCTCTCTCAACTTAGATGGCTGAAGAAAGAAGCACACTAAGCCCAAAGAATTTTTCGAATACTATTCTCTGATAAAATCACCAGGGCTTCCTGGAAAACTGGCTGATTCTAGGACTGTGGCAGGAAATATCTGAGATGAACCTGGAGAATCTTACAGTACCAAAAAGCAAAGAAATGTTCCAAAAACTCTACAACAATCAGAATATTTCAGATGGACACAGCAGCCACCCAAAGAGCTCCCAAGAGCCAAATCTAGAACAATTTGAACAAAAAATAAAGTAATATTTAATTATAGCATGAATAGGGGCGCCTGGGTGGCTCAGTCGGTTAAGCGGCCGACTTCAGCTCAGGTCACGATCTCACACTCCGTGAGTTCGAGCCCCGCGTTGGGCTCTGTGCTGACCGCTCAGAGCCTGGAGCCTGTTTCAGATTCTGTGTCTCCCTCCCTCTGACCCTCCCCCATTCATGCTCTGTCTCCCTCTGTCTCAAAAATAAATAAACGTTAATTATAGCATGAATACACAATAATTGTCTATGAATTGAATACATAAAGAAATGGGAGCAAATAGACAAATATTCTGTGCAGAAAAATCCCAAATAACTAATATAGATATTTCACTATCAAGAAGGTATAGATAGCATAGGAGCTCCTGGGTGACCTAGTAGGCTGGGCATGCAGCTCTTTGTTTCAGCTCAGGTCATGATCTCATGGTTTGTGGGACCAGCTCAATGGAGCCTCTCACTCCTTCTCTCTGCCTCTCTCTCTCTCTCTCTCTCAAAATAAATAAACTTTAAAAAAAAGCTAAACCCCAAATTGGCATCATTCTTTAAAAAAAAGGGAAAGATTAAAGCATTATGTCCCCTTCCATAAGTGGGTCTTCCAAAAAGTACAGTATGAAAAGAGAAAAAGAAGATTAATTTTACAGTGCTAAAACCTGGAAAACACTACCTCAGCCAGTTGATCAAGGTTAACGTGAAAAGTCAGGTTGGTAATATACTCTTGATATGATGTGATGAGAATGGCACTTCACCTCTGTGATGTTCCTCCCAAAATAATATAACTTCATTTTAATCATGATAAAGGCATGAGAAAAATCCCAATTGAAAGTCATTCTTCAGAAGACCTGGTAAGTACTCAAACTGTCAATGTCATCAAAACCAAAGAAAAACTGAAAAACTTACATCTGAGGAGAGTCTAAGGAGACATGATGACTAAATATAATATTTCCTGCATCCGATCCTGGACACCAGAAGTACATCACATAAAGAAGTAAAAACATTGAATGAAGTATAGACTTATAATAATGTATCAGTATTATTTCATTAATGGTGATACATTTGCTATACATGTGTGAGATGAGATGTAAATAATACAGGACACTGCATGGGGTGTACTGAATATTTGTATTATCTTCACCACTTTTTCATGAATCTGAATCTGTTCCAAAGTAAAAAGCTTATTTAAATATAATATATTCAAATTATTTACATATATATTAGTGACTATATATTAATCTATCTTCAGTACCTTTCTGGTTATTTTTGGGTTTTGTTTTGCTATACAGGAAATTATTATCTATACTTGGCTCTATCTGAATGTTCCAGACTTAACATTTATTTTTAACAGCCAACATTACTCTCATTAATATTTTAAATAGAATTTTAAAATGGTAATTTAAAAAGGTAATTTTAAAAAGGTAAATTTAGGAGGAGGGAAGATGGCGGCGTAGGAGGACTCTGGGCTCACCGCGCGTCCTGCTGATCACTTAGATTCCACCTACACCTGCCTAAATAACCCAGAAAACCACCAGAGGATTAGCAGAACGGAGTCCCCGGAGCCAAGCGCAGACAAGAGGCCCACGGAAGAGGGTAGGAAGGGCGGCCAGGCGGTGCGCGCTCCACAGACTGGCGGGAGGGAGCCTGGGCGGAGGGGCGGCTCACCGGCCAAGCAGAGCCCCTGAGTCTGGCTTGCAAAAAGCGGAGGGGCCTGACGGACTGTGTTCCGACAGCAAACGCGACTTAGCGTCTGGGAGGTCATAAGTTAACAGCTCTGCTCAGAAAGCGGGAAGGCTGGAGGACAAAGGGAAGGAGAGCTGCTGAGCCCCCGGACGACAGAGCTCAGTTTGGTGGGGAACAAAGGCGCTCGCCAGCGCCATCTCCCCCGCCCATCCCCCAGCCAAAATCCCAAAGAGAACCAGTTCCTGCCAGGGAACTTGCTCGCTCCGCGCAAACACCCAACTCTGCGCTTCTGCGGAGCCAAACCTCCGGCAGCGGATCTGACTCCCTCCTGCTGCCACAGGGCCCCT
The DNA here is from genome assembly GCF_014898765.1 of Herpailurus yagouaroundi. NCBI lineage: Eukaryota > Metazoa > Chordata > Mammalia > Carnivora > Felidae > Herpailurus > Herpailurus yagouaroundi. Next base: position 44,563,763 of record NW_024412413.1, read on the forward strand.
CCTGAAGTGGATCACCTAAGGAGAAGCAAGCTAAGCCTGCCCCTCCTGCCCCCGTGCACCTTGCCTACCCACCCCAGCTAAGACGCCAGATCCCCAGCATCACAAGCCTGGCAGTGTGCAAGTAGCCCAGACAGGCCACCCCACCCCACAGTGAATCCCGCCCCTAGGAGAGGGGAAGAGAAGGCACGCACCAGTCTGACTGTGGCCCCAGCGGTGGGCTGGGGGCAGACATCAGGTCTGACTGCGGCTCCGCCCACCAACTCCAGTTATACACCACAGCACAGGGGAAGTGCCCTGCAGGTCCTCACCACGCCAGGGACTATCCAAAATGACCAAGCGGAAGAATTCCCCTCAGAAGAATCTCCAGGAAATAACAACAGCTAATGAGCTGATCAAAAAGGATTTAAATAATATAACAGAAAGTGAATTTAGAATAATAGTCATAAAATTAATCGCTGGGCTTGAAAACAGTATAGCTGACAGCAAAGAATCTCTTGCTACAGAGATCAAGGGACTAAGGAACAGTCACGAGGAGCTGAAAAACGCTTTAAACCAAACGCATAACAAAATGGAAACCACCACGGCTCGGATTGAAGAGGCAGAGGAGAGAATAGGTGAACTAGAAGATAAAGTTATGGAAAAAGAGGAAGCTGAGAAAAAGAGAGATAAAAAAATCCAGGAGTATGAGGGGAAAATTAGAGAACTAAGTGATACACTAAAAAGAAATAATATACGCATCATTGGTATCCCAGAGGAGGAAGAGAGAGGGAAAGGTGCTGAAGGGGTACTTGAAGAAATAATAGCTGAGAACTTCCCTGAACTGGGGAAGGAAAAAGGCATTGAAATCCAAACAAACAAAAATTGAAGGAATTTGTCACCACTAAACCAACCCTACAAGACATCCTAAGGGGGACCCTGTGAAACAATGTACCAGAGACATCACTACAAGCATAAAACATACAGACATCACAATGACTCTAAACCCATATCTTTCTATAATAACACTGAATGTAAATGGATTAAATGCGCCAACCAAAAGACATAGGGTATCAGAATGGATAAAAAAACAAGATCCATCTATTCGCTGTCTACAAGAGACTCATTTTAGACCTGAGGACACCTTTAGATTGAGAGTGAGGGGATGGAGAACTATTTATCATGCTACTGGAAGCCAAAAGAAAGCTGGAGTAGCCATACTTATATCAGACAAACTAGACTTTAAATTAAAGGCTGTAACAAGAGATGAAGAAGGACATTATATAATAGTGACAGGGTCTATCCATCAGGAAGAGCTAACAATTATAAATGTCTATGCGCCGAATACCGGAGCGCCCAAATATATAAAACAATTACTCATAAACATAAGCAACCTTATTGATAAGAATGTGGTAATTGCAGGGGACTTTAACACCCCACTTACAGAAATGGATAGATCATCTAGACACACGGTCAATAAAGAAACAAGGGCCCTGAATGAGACATTGCATCAGATGGACTTGACAGATATATTTAGAACTCTGCATCCCAAAGCAACAGAATATACTTTCTTCTCGAGTGCACATGGAACATTCTCCAAGATAGATCATATACTGGGTCACAAAACAGCCCTTCATAAGTTTACAAGAATTGAAATCATACCATGCATACTTTCAGACCACAATGCTATGAAGCTTGAAATCAACCACAGAAAAAAGTCTGGAAAACCTCCAAAAGCATGGAGGTTAAAGAACACCCTACTAACGAATGAGTGGGTCAACCAGGCAATTCGAGAAGAAATTAAAAAAATATATGGAAACAAACGAAAATGAAAATACAACAATCCAAACGCTTTGGGACGCAGCGAAGGCAGTCCTGAGAGGAAAATACATTGCAATCCAGGCCTATCTCAAGAAACAAGAAAAATCCCAAATACAAAATCTAACAGCACACCTAAAGGAAATAGAAGCAGAACAGCAAAGGCAGCCTAAACCCAGCAGAAGAAGAGAAATAATAAAGATCAGAGCAGAAATAAACAATATATAGAATCTAAAAAAAACTGTAGAGCAGATCAACGAAACCAAGAGTTGGTTTTTTGAAAAAATAAACAAAATGGACAAACCTCTAGCCAGGCTTCTCAAAAAGAAAAGGGAGAGGACCCAAATAGATAAAATCATGAATGAAAATGGAATTATTACAACCAATCCCTCAGAGATACAAACAATTATCAGGGAATACTATGAAAAATTATATGGCAACAAATTGGACAACCTGGAAGAAATGGACAAATTCCTGAGCACCCACACTCTTCCAAAACTCAATCAGGAGGAAATAGAAAGCTTGAACAGACCCATAACCAGCGAAGAAATTGAATCGGTTATCAAAAATCTCCCAACAAATAAGAGTCCAGGACCAGACGGCTTCCCAGGGGAGTTCTACCAGACGTTTAAAGCAGAGATAATACCTATCCTTCTCAAGCTATTCCAAGAAATAGAAAGGGAAGGAAAACTTCCAGACTCATTCTATGAAGCCAGTATTACTTTGATTCCTAAACCAGACAGAGACCCAGTAAAAAAAGAGAACTACAGGCCAATATCCCTGATGAATATGGATGCCAAAATTCTCAATAAGATACTAGCAAATCGAATTCAACGGCATATAAAAAGAATTATTCACCATGATCAAGTGGGATTCATTCCTGGGATGCAGGGCTGGTTCAACATTCGCAAATCAATCAACGTGATACATCACATTAACAAAAAAAAAAGAGAAAAACCATATGATCCTGTCAATCGATGCAGAAAAGGCCTTTGACAAAAGCCAGCACCCTTTCTTAATAAAAACCCTTGAGAAAGTCGGGATAGAAGGAACATACTTAAAGATCATAAAAGCCATTTATGAAAAGCCCACAGCTAACATCATCCTCAACGGGGAAAAACTGAGAGCTTTTTCCCTGAGATCAGGAACACGACAGGGATGCCCACTCTCACTGCTGTTGTTTAACATAGTGCTGGAAGTTCTAGCATCAGCAATCAGACAACAAAAGGAAATCAAAGGCATCAAAATTGGCAAAGATGAAGTTAAGCTTTCACTTTTTGCAGATGACATGATATTATACATGGAAAATCCGATAGACTCCACCAAAAGTCTGCTAGAACTGATGCATGAACTCAGCAAAGTTGCAGGATACAAAATCAATGTACAGAAATCAGTTGCATTCTTATACACTAACAATGAATCAACAGAAAGACAAATAAAGAAACTGATCCCATTCGCAATTGCACCAAGAAGCATAAAATACCTAGGAATAAATCTAACCAAAGATGTAAAGGATCTGTATGCTGAAAACTATAGAAAGCTTATGAAGGTAATTGAAGAAGATTTAAAGAAATGGAAAGACATTCCCTGCTCATGGATTGGAAGAATAAATATTGTCAAAATGTCAATACTACCCAAAGCTATCTACACAGTCAATGCAATCCCAATCAAAATTGCACCAGCATTCTTCTCGAAACTAGAACAAGCAATCCTAAAGTTCATATGGAACCACAAAAGGCCCCGAATAGCCAAAGTAATTTTGAAGAAGAAGACCAAAGCAGGAGGCATCACAATCCCAGACTTTAGCCTCTACTACAAAGCTGTCATCATCAAGACAGCATGGTATTGGCACAAAAACAGACACATAGACCAATGGAATAGAATAGAATAGAAACCCCAGAACTAGACCCACAAACGTATGGCCAACTCATCTTTGACAAAGCAGGAAAGAACATCCAATGGAAAAAAAGACAGTCTCTTTAACAAATGGTGCTGGGAGAACTGGACAGCAACATGCAGAAGGTTGAAACTAGACCACTTTCTCACACCATTCACAAAAATAAACTCAAAATGGATAAAGGACTTGAATGTGAGACAGGAAACCATCAAAACCTTAGAGGAGAAAGCAGGAAAAGACCTCTCTGACCTCAGCCGTAGCAATCTCTTACTCGACACATCCCCAAAGGCAAGGGAATTAAAAGCAGAAGTGGATTACTGGGACCTTATGAAGATAAAAAGCTTCTGCACAGCAAAGGAAACAACCAACAAAACGAAAAGGCAACCAACGGAATGGGAAAAGATATTTGCAAATGACATATCGGACAAAGGGCTCGTATCCAAAATCTATAAAGAGCTCACCAAACTCCACACCCGAAAAGCAAATAACCCAGTGAAGAAATGGGCAGAAAACATGAATAGACACTTCTCTAAAGAAGACATCCGGATGGCCAACAGGCACATGAAAAGATGTTCAGCGTCGCTCCTTATCAGGGAAATACAAATCAAAACGACACTCAGGTATCACCTCACGCCAGTCAGAGTGGCCAAAATGAACAAATCAGGAGACTATAGATGCTGGAGAGGATGTGGAGAAACGGGAACCCTCTTGCACTGTTGGTGGGAATGCAAATTGGTGCAGCCGCTCTGGAAAGCAGTGTGGAGGTTCCTCAGAAAATTAAAAATAGACCTACCCTATGACCCAGCAATAGCACTGCTAGGAATTTATCCAAGGGACACAGGAGTACTGATGCATAGGGGCACTTGTACCCCAATGTTCATAGCAGCACTCTCAACAATAGCCAAATTATGGAAAGAGCCTAAATGTCCATCAACTGATGAATGGATAAAGAAATTGTGGTGTATATACACTATGGAATACTACGTGGCAATGAGAAACAATGAAATATGGCCTTTTGTAGCAACTTGGATGGAACTGGAGAGTGTGATGCTAAGTGAAATAAGGCATACAGAGAAAGACAGATACCATATGTTTTCACTCTTATGTGGATCCTGAGAAACTAAACAGGAACCCATGGGGGAGGGGAAGAAAAAAAAAAAAGAGGTTAGAGTGGGAGAGAGCCAAAGCATAAGAGACTGTTGAGAACTGAGAGCAAACTGAGGGCTGATGGGGGGTGGGAGGGAAGAGAGGGTGGGTGATGGGTATTGAGGAGGGCACCTTTTGGGATGAGCACTGGGTGTTGTATGGAAACCAATTTGACAATACATTTCATATATACATAAAACAAACAAACAAACAAACAAACAAACAAAAAAAAAAAACAAGAGGCACAGAGAACTCCCTTCAGACGTAACTTGAATCGATCTTCTGCACGACATATCATAGTGAAACTGGCAAAATACAAGGATAAAGAGAAAATTCTGAAAGCAGCAAGGGGTAAACGTGCCTTCACATATAAAGGGAGACAGACCTATAAGACTCGTGACTGATCTCTCTTTGGAAACTTGGCAGGCCAGAAAGAATTGGCACGAGATTTTCAGTGTGCTAGACAGAAAAAATATGCAGCCGAGAATCCTTTATCCAGCAAGTCTGTCATTTAGAATAGAAGGTGAGATAAAGGTCTTCCCAAACAAGCAAAAACTGAAGGAATTTGTCACCACTAAACCAGCCCTACAAGAGATCCTAAGGGGGACCCTGTGAGACAAAGTACCAGAGACATCACTACAAGCATAAAACATACAGACATCACAATG
>NW_024412413.1:44609267-44626939 GCF_014898765.1 Herpailurus yagouaroundi
GTGACCTGGCTGAAGTCGGACGCTTAACCGACTGCGCCACCCAGGCGCCCCGGAAAAACATTTTTTAACGTGTCAAAAGTAATTCTATAAAGAGAAAGATGACAGTAGTATGATGTAGACTTATTTTATCTATAGAGTGGTTTAAGAGAGAAGAGTTTCTTCAAAGCAACATTGGTCTCATGATATGTCAATATTAATAACAAACAGTTTTGAGAAGCTTGATATAAAATTGCCCGTGCAGCCTGGGAGATGATATAGCAACTAAGATTCTATATAAAACTGAAGTGTAGGGGCGCCTGGGTGGCGCAGTCGGTTAAGCGTCCGACTTCAGCCAGGTCACGATCTCGCGGTCCGTGAGTTCGAGCCCCGCGTCGGGCTCTGGGCTGATGGCTCAGGGCCTGGAGCCTGTTTCCGATTCTGTGTCTCCCTCTCTCTCTGCCCTCGCCCGTTCATGCTCTGTCTCTCTCTGTCCCAAAAATAAATAAACGTTGAAAAAAAAAATTAAAAAAAAAAAAACTGAAGTGTAAACATTCACATAGATAGGGTTATAACACTGAATATGTTTTTTTTCCTATTGCTTATTCTTTATCCTCTTCCATTTTTTTCTTCATTTTGTGTAAATTGAATACAAAGTAAAAAAATGTGCATACCCCAAAATATGTATGGCTTAGCTAGCAGAGTCTATCAGAGAAGGAAATCTTTGGGCTCATTCCAAGAGGAAAATGGTGGAAATGCCAAGTAGGACAAAGGATGTTGAAATTGATTCCATGTAAAATCACACTCGGACAGTTCTGATTGTGTGTCTTTATGAAAATAATAAAACCCTAGGGTTTCAAAACACATATAAATAGACCTTTTTTTTTCAGACAATCCTCCATAATTCTTGAAAGTTATAAATTATCTTTGGCTTTTTATGTGTGGGGAAGAGAAGGGGGATTTCATAAAACAATAAAGACATACATACCATAAACATTGGGCAGAAAGAAAAGTAGAATCTTATTCTCAATGGCAGTCAGTGAATATTTCTGCACCATTTTCCTTGCATTATATATAAATTATAATTCAGATTACATTCTATACACAGCATTTTGCAAAAATCAGCCCATGCAATGCTATTGTTGTTTACCTTGTTTTTTTCCTAATGTTTATTTATTCTTGAGAGGGACGGATGGGCAGAGAGAGAGGGAGACACAGAATCCAAAGGCTCTGAGCTGTCAGCACAGAACCGACTAGGCACTGGAACTCACAAACTGTGAGATCATGACCTGAGCTGAAATCAGACATTTAACCGCTTAACCTCTTAACCGACTGAGCCACCCAGGTGACCAAGTTTCCCTACCGTGTTTTGTGTTTTGTTTTGTTTGGTTTGGCTTTAATTTTAATATATATGATGGTATCTTCCAATTTTGAATTTCATGTTACAATAAAAGGGTTTTTTTTTTGTCCTTTACACATGCACTTAAAATTCTTCTTGCTTTCAAAGCACTTTTCACCAAACATATTCACACTTTATCACATGCTGATTATTGTTCATCATTTAATTGTCTTTTTACCATATATTGATTCTTAATTTTGAATGTTATTACATATGTTTTCCATAGTTCCCATTCCTTGATTTTTATGTTTTATTATTTTGTTTGAATATTTATTTAGCTAGTTAACTCAAGTGTAATTAACATACAATGCTATATTTGTTTTAAGTGTACAACATGATAATTCAACACTTCTATGTAATTCTAAATGCTCAGCAAGATAAGTGTACTCTTAATCCCTTTTGTGTATTTCATCTATCCTCCTAGCCACCTTCCCTCTGGATACCACCAGTTTATTCTCTCCATTTCAGTGTCTGTTTTATTGCCTTTTAAAAAAAAAAAAGTTTGTGAATTTTTTTTTTTTTGCTTCTTAAATTCCACATGTGAGTGAAATCATATGGTGTTTGTCTTTCTCTGCTTGACTTTTTTTCACTTAGCATTATCCCTCTAGGTCCATCCTTGTTGCAAATGGCAAGATTTCAGCCCTTATTATGGTTAAGTAACATTCTATATATATAACATGTATATGATATATATATATATATAACATATATATAACATATATATGATATATATAACATATATATAACATAGGCATAACATATATATAAATATAACACACACATATATATATACATATATATGATATATATAACATATATAACATATGCATAACATATATATAAATATAACACACACATATATATACATATTATATATTATATATATAATATGTATATTTCTACTTTGTAAATAATGCTCCAGTAAACATAGGGGTACATTTATCTTTTTGAATTAGTTTTTTTTGTTTTCCTGGGTAAATATCCAGTAGTGGAATATGGATCATATGGTAATTCTATTTTTAAATTTTTGATGAATTTCCATATTGTTTTCCATCAATATGTGAATTTGCATCCCTACCAATAGTGCTCAGGAGTTCTTTTTTATTTTTTCCTTTTTCTTTCTTTTTTGTATTGGTTTTGGTATATTATTTTAAATCTGTGTTTTTATTATATATTTTCAATATGATTTCGAGTACATTTTCCACTTGAAGAGGAATTCTACCCATTCATACTTTTTTTTTTTAAACAATTTCTACTCTTATGTTCTTTTTTTTTTTTTAATTTTTTTTTTCAACGTTTATTTATTTTTGGGACAGAGAGAGACAGAGCATGAATGGGGGAGGGGCAGAGAGAGAGGGAGACACAGAATCGGAAACAGGCTCCAGGCCCTGAGCCATCAGCCCAGAGCCCGACGCGGGGCTCGAACTCACGAACCACGAGATCGTGACCTGGCTGAAGTAGGACGCTTAACCGACTGCGCCACCCAGGCGCCCCTACCCATTCATACTTATAATGATCACTGAATTAGCCATGTGTCTGCTATTTTTTCAACACTGATGCTGCCTCATCTCTTCTAGATAACTGAAACTTTTTCTTATTTTATGTCTCCTCCCTTGTAATGTGGAAGTTTCACCTTTGTTATGGGCTGAATTGTGTCCCCCCCCATAAATGTTAGAAAGACAAAAAGAAAAGAAAATCTGGCCTTAACTGATAATATTAAAAAATGTAAAATGCAGACTTTTAGGGGTGCCTGGGTGGCTCAGTTGGTTGGGCATCTGGCTTCGGCTCAGGTCATGATTTCACAGTTTGTGGGTTCAAGCCCCTCCTCGGGCTCTGTGCTAAGACCTTAGAGCCTGTAGCCTGCTTCGAATTCTGTGTCTCCCTCTCTCTCTGCTCCTCCCCCGCTCATGCTCTCTCTCTCTCCTTCAAAAATAAATAAAAACATTAAAAAATTTTTAAAATAAATAAATAAATAAATAAATAAATAAATAAATAAAATGCAGACCTTTATGATTACTGTCTCTATACCAAATGCTAGAATTTTTTCTAACGTGGAATTAAAAAGAAGATTTAAATATTATGACTTTCTTTTCACTGTTATTTTCTACAAATTGTTTGCCATCTGAATATCATGTACAGTTTCAGGGATTAGTTTCTTTTTTTGTCTTATTGTCATTCCTTTATGTCTCACAAAATCCTTTCCTAAATAAGTTAATAAGAATGAAGTGAATTTGAATCACTGACAGAATCAAATGGAATCTGACAAGAGTGATAAAATGCTGCTTCCTTAAATTACGGTTGATAGATGTAAGTATGCCGATTAGATGATAATTAATTATAGGGTGTACAACACTAAATACTAAATTAAATTTAATGAAACAATTTAAGTTACTAACTGTAAAAAGTTACTGGGATAATAGTTGTCACTTAAAGGAGGCCTTTTTACATTTGGATAGCTTAAGCTAACAAATAATTCTGCATAGATTTCAGGAATATACATAGAAGTATTAATTCACATAAGATTTTATAAATTTCTCTTTATGCAAATATGCATTTCTTTTATTACTGATTTTTTTGGAAATTTCCAAATATGTTTAATATATAGAAAGAAAATTAGGTACTTTTTTCCTTGGAATAAACTATTTAATGTTTTGCATTAATAAGTACAAAAATTTAACCTCCCCACCTACCATCGCCACCACAAACCACATATCCTTCCAGGATTTAGAAAGTCTAAGGGACTATTTCGCTAACATTTTGAGTATTATTTAAACCAGTGATGGAAAATGTGCCTATATTGAGGCAAAATTAACCATACTAGAAGATGTGTATAACTGTTAGTGGCAGAGAATCCTACTAGGCTCCTGAACCACCTGATATTCCTAATGGGGCACAGCTGAGCCATCTCATGTGCAGGCTAGGATTATTCTATCTAAATGCACATACTAAGAAATGAGTGTCTTTATAAATGTGTTCTCAGCCATGCAACTAGTGTTAGAAACATCACATCATGTTTCCTTTAGGAGAGTGCTTACACTCTGGAGTTAGGACTTAATAAACCCTACATACCTTGTGTTATTTAACTGGACTATTATGGCAACACAAATCAGGTCCACTCAGAATTAGATGCTAAATTAACCTTTTCTTTGCCCTTTCACAATAAGTATTTGAAATTTTTTAATGTTTATTTTTGAGAGAGATACACACAGGGTGCCAGCAGGAGAGGGACAGACAGAGAGAGAGAGAGAGACAGAATCTGAAGCAGGCTTCAGGCTCGGTGCTGTCAGCACAGAGCCCAATGCGGGGCTAGAACTCACAAACCGTGAGATCATGACCCGAGCCAAAGTCAGACGCTTAACAGACTGAGCCACCTAGGCGCCTCAACCCTTTCACAATAAGTATTTAAATTACAAAAAGAAATTGTCAGAAAGTTGGGAAAATCCCATCAAGAAATTTATAGTGAGGTTTTTATATGCTCCACTATTCAATTAAGTGTGAAAATGCTTATAATTCCTATGGGTGCCTACTTCTGGTTTCATTTTCATTATGAGAAAAAAAAAGGGAGGGATTTTATAACCTAATAAATAGAAAAAAAATGAAAAACACAAATGGATTTTTTTTGCAAATTATTACATTAATGCAAGTGAACAGAATTTATCTAACATTTGCTTTCTCGGAAAACTTTAAATATAAGTAGTTGTTCTAGTCTCAATTTTGACTACTGTGGCAACAGAGAACATTGGTGTAGAGTCAAGTGGGTCAGGAAGTTATCATTGACAATCTTAAGGAAATAATGATCCAAAACTTCAAACATTCTAAGGTAATTTTCTACTTAAAGTCTAGTAATGTATATGGGAATAAATAACTTGAAAAACACCAAATAACTGGTAAACTACAGTGTACTCACACTGATTCTACAGAAAGAAATTATTTAGCTAATTCAAGTTTGAAAAATCCATTGTCAATTTCAAAAGCACAATATATTCATTAGGTATTTTTCTGACATTAGGTATTTTCAATACCTAACTAAAATCCTATGGAATGATCAAGGTAATAGAATCGTTTCAAACACAATACCCATTATATTTTTGACACAAAAGCAAAATATACTGTGTGTGTGTTTTCTCTAAGAAGAAAAATGAAACGTTTATTGCATTTTAATAAATCTTTCTGTTTGAAATATGCATTATTATATAATCAGTTATACTGTACCATAAAAGTAATACAGATAAAATAAAAAATATTAAGTCTGCAAAGTATCAATCACCACAATTTGCTGTATATCCTTTTAAACTGCACACACACACACACACACACACATACACACACACATTTATTGCAGCAATGTAGCAAAACGAAGGCACTGACTCTGGCACAAACTGGTTTGTATTCAAATCCTATTTCTGCCAAGTACTTGCTGTGTAATCTCAGCTTCCTTATCTCTAAGTGGAAAGATTAGCATAGTTTGTAAGTATTTTGTGAAAAAAATTATGTTTTATAGAACAGTGTTTTTTTAATGAAGAATCACATGATTATTTCCTACCATGCTTTTCCGCTTAATATGCCATAAATTAATTCCCATGGCAATAAACGCACCTATGTCATTTTACTTCTTTTTTTTCTTACATTAAAAAAGTGTATATATATATTTGTCTAGAAGAGACTAATATCAATAACTAAGGAATGAGAGCTGTGTGCATATGCACATATAATTCATGATTAAGTGATAAATTCATGATCAAGAATATAACTATTTATTTTGAAACCCATATGTATCAATAATATTGATTAATATTTAATTAGTATCAACTCAATTGATTCAATGATATTAATAATACAATTATTTTAAGTTTAAGTCTTATTTTTTAATTTAACTAAAATTGACATGAATAAAGGATACTCTTTAAAATTAGCACCTATAATTTGAGAAGTGATAATGACACATTATAATACACAGAAAAATACACATTGTATGCCTGGTCTTCTTTTTCTTACATTAGTCGTTTTATACTTTTCAACCTTGCTTTTTAATTTAAAATAGTAGCATGAAACAAAGAAATTGTTTTGTCCTGAGTAGCAAACAAGAGGCCAAAGATCAAGTGGATCCTTAAATACTGAAGAGATTTTTTTAAACTGTTTTTTTTTCTCTAATTTTGTTAATTTGATGTCCTATGATATTCACTTTGAGAAACAAAGTAGATACAGGCATTAAAAAAGAGAGAGGCATTTAAATTATAGTCATATTTAAAAGCCAATGGTGTCCAAATGCTTTAATGTATGATGAATAACAGTTATTATTCTAAGCTTGTAAAAACACTAGGTATACTGCATAAGCAAGTTTTCCCCACTGAGGTATCAAATTATCCATTAATTTGTCTTTGAAATACATACTGGGCAAGATGTACTCTGGACATTGTCCAAATTAATCAGGCATCTTGAACGTGCAGATGAAAATGTCTTTATAGTGTATTCAAAGTATATTACATTAAAGACACTCAATAATCCTAGGTTCCCAGCAAGCTTGTGGTGACTGTTTTCTTGCCTGTTAATTAATACAACATGAAAATAATAACTTCCTAATTTCCCAGCTTTCCAGATCCAAGTAAGTGGAACCATCATCCCTCCTGTTGCTCTAACCAAAACCATTTGCTGCTCTTTGACCAAATTCTTTTTATAGCACCTACCTTATGGAGTTTTCAATGAGTATTCTTTTGGTTATTCTTCTCTTATTCTCAAACTCTAACCCAATCTATGGTCAGGTCCTATAGATTCTAGGTTCACAACATACTCATAAAATCTACTTCTTTCCAACTTTACTGGTATAATCTTAGTGTAAATCACTATCAACTCTCACCCGAATGACTATAATAACCTTGTAACTTGTCTCTCATCTTGCCTTCTCAATGCCAAAGATGGAAACTAGAGTTAGCTATTTATTTGAAGCCACATTTTGATGAGTTCTAGTTTAAATTTTAATATGGTCCCATTGCAATTAGAATATCTTCAAACTGTTATTTTTCTTATTATTTACATAATTTGGCAGATTTTATCTCATGCCAGTCTCCCTCTTATTCATTAAATTGCAACAGACACTGGCCTTTTTTCTACTCTTTGAACCTGACTAATTAACTCAATTGTTGATTCTTCCCTCTGATCTTCAAATGGATGGTGTCTGCTATTCATACATGTCCCAATTAATTTGTACTTTTTCAAATGGTTCATTCTTGGTCACCTTCACTAAGGAAATGTCTCTATTTCTTCTGCCTTCTTTGTAATATTTATTGCTGCCTGAAGGAAACTACTCTGTTCTGATCAAAACTATGAAGAATTCCGGCACATAGAAGCCTGTCAACAAAACTTTTGAATGAATAAGCATAGTATTTAATTCAGTATTGTATAACTCTTATATGACACACACACACACACACACAAAAGAAAGTTTAACAACTGTAGGCACTAGCAGCAACTGTAAAACCAGTTCCAAATATTCTTATGAATCCCAAATCAGTTATTTTGCTCTTTATCTCTTGCTGGAATAAAATAGTATGTGCAAATAACATCATCCTATTAGATAGTAATACAATTAGTTAACATAATTAATACATATAAGTAAAAGTAATCCATATAATAAATGTAATGAAAGTTGACTTCATGAAAGGCACTGTGCTTTTCTCTGGGGATATAAAATAGTTTTAATACATGGCAAGTGTGTTAAATATTTTTTTTCCTTATAGCATAAAAAATTTATTTCTTCATGATGATTTTAATGACCCATAAGAGATGATTTTAATGGTTTACTATTTGTCTTTTTTTCATTCAAATTTATTCAAACAAAAACATGACAATACTGGATTAATAACATAGGAACAATGTTTAGGCAGAATTTCTTCTGGAAAAACAAAAGTTTATCAAGTTTGAATCTATACAAATTTATTTTTAAATGTCATTATTTTTGCTGTTTTTATTTTATTTCATTTATCATCATGATCTGTATTATCTTAGTTTTATTACCCAAAAATAAATACTTTAAGGAAAAATTATTAATAGTAGTGACTAAGAAAAGGCATTATTGAATAAAATGAATGTTAGAGTCACTCATGAAATTAAAATTGAAAAGGTTTCACTTCATCTTTAAGAAAATCCAATAGTTCCAGATTTACTTAAACTCACCCCTTTTCCCTTAGAGATATAGCATATAACTGCATACTTTGAGGGCAAATATTAGTACAATTTAACCTGAAAAGTAAAGTGTGGAAGTATACAATATGAGCTAATTGATTTATTAATTTTCTCAACAAATGGTTGTGAAACATATGCAGCATTTTAGACCTTTTGTGTACACAAAGCAATTAACAACAGAAAGATAACATGGGAGAATTTGCAGGATTTTTTCAAGCAACCAACTGTGATATTTCAAATGATTATTCTACTTACATTATCTTGCCTTAGTCACTTCTCCACTTATATAATGTCATAGATTCCCAGCAGGAAGCAGCTAACACATTCCTTATCTTTTTAGTAAATCCAAGATTGTAGCTCTTTATGTGATCAGCTACTTAATTGCACTACTTTACAAAACCATCTCCACATAAAGAGTTCCATTTGAGGTATTTTTAGAAACTCTAATAAAAAATTACTGCTCTCAAAGGATTAGATATTTAAAGTGAAGGGAGAAAGTATTTGGAGTTTCTTCCCTCATTCCAATTGGATTGCCAAAATTATCATCTGAAATCATTATCTGAATCCTTAAGTTGAAGCATGTCTTTTTTTTTTTTTGCTGCTATTTTGTATAGTTTTTACATCACTAATAGTAATATTGTTAGACACTATTCCTTGTACAAACAACAATGAATGTTCTTTTATTTCAACGTTCTCTGGTTGAGGAGAATGGGTGGACCTAAGCTCATAATATCTCCACAGCTGCAAAGAGTTTTCTTTAGATCACTTTGATTCTTGCTTTGAAAAAATTAATCAAATTATGGAGTTTCTTTTGCTTGATTGACAACTATAATTGTAGTGTCCACAACACATTTATTATGAGTAAAGAGCCTTACATGCACAACATAAGTGCATTTCAAATTTGCAAATAGAAATTTACCAGGAACAGGGGCACCTGGGTGGCTCAGTCGATTAAGCATCTGACTGCAGCTCAGGTCATGATCTCACAGTTTGTGAGTTCAAGGCCTGCATTGGGCTCTGTGCTGACAGCTCAGAGCCTGGAACCTGCTTCAGATTCTGTGTCTCCCTGTCTCTCTCTGTCTCTCTGCCCCTCCCCTGCTTGTGCTCTGTCTGTGCCTTCAAAGATAAATAAACGATAAAACAAAAATTTAAAGAAATTTACCAGTAACAATTTGAAAATACATTGCTTTCCTATGGCAATGTTTATAAATTATTTTTTCTATAAAATATATGTATAGTTTTATAATTAAATGCCCTTTAATATGGTATTAATTCATTGTTAGTTTTTTTACTTCAAAAGCTAAAAACTTTTATTAAATGCATGAAATGTAATATATATGTTGTCATAGCTCTAGAAAAATGATCTATGTTTTCTTTGAACTCTTTTCTCTTGATAATAACAAACTTTGAAAGATAAACTACAGATTTAAAAACTGATTTTCAGTCTTTTGCTTGTGATAAGGATATAGAAAGTCACTTGAGACAGATGCTTCCTTCCTAACAATGATAA
Source organism: Herpailurus yagouaroundi (assembly GCF_014898765.1). Taxonomy (NCBI): domain Eukaryota; kingdom Metazoa; phylum Chordata; class Mammalia; order Carnivora; family Felidae; genus Herpailurus; species Herpailurus yagouaroundi. The sequence goes on from NW_024412413.1 coordinate 44,619,332, forward strand.
CAAGCCAGAAAGCTAAAACATCAGATTTTTTTTTCAACCCATAGGATAGTTAAGCAAAGGACCTTAAATTAACTAAATTTGAGAAAGTGACAAGTCTTTCTTAGGATAGAAAATTTTCATGACTGCATTTGTCCTTGGCAGAGAGGCGCAAATGAAAGGAATATGCCACATGCAGGAACAGGAAGAAACCTGCCAAACCTTGAATAGACTTTAATGTTAGCATTATGATGATGCACTGTGAAAGAAATGAGAGCTGAGCACCACATGCATGAAGTTTGTCTATAATGACTCACCATCACTTCCCCATGGGGCTTTTCTAGTTCATGGGGATAGTATACAGAAGGTTGGGGGCATAGTAGGAGAAACAAAACATGAAGGCCTTGCCCCAGTGCGTGACAGCAGTCTCCCAAAGATTGAGGACATGTACAGAAAATCCACTGCTAACATGTTTTTCTTTTAAGATCAGAACCAATTCCAGTCTCACAAATTCAACACTTTTCCTGGAAGCCCGAGATGGTGCAGTGGGAATGATAAATAAAACATACTAAGGACTGAAAAGGAAGTAGTAGAACTGTTTCTTTTTCAGATGTTTCATTGCTAATGTGTAGAAACACAACTGATTTCTGTATGTTGGTTTTCTATACTGTAACTTGACCAAATTTGTTGATTACTTGTAACAGTTTTTTAGTGGAGTTTTTAGGATTTTCTTTAAGTTTTTTGATTAAGATTATTGATATATAATTCACATACTACACAATTCACTCATTAAAAAAATTTTTTTAATGTTTATTTATATTTGAGAGAGAGAGAGAGAGCGCGCAAGCAGTGGAGGGACAGAGAGAGAGAGGGAGGCACAGAATCTGAAGCAGGCCCCAAGCTGTCAGCACAGAGCCCGATATGGGGCTTGAACTCATGAACCATGACATGAAATCAGTGCGTAATGACTGTGCCACCCAGGCGTCCCCATACAATTCACTCATTTAAGTGTACAGTTTACTGCCTTTCAGTATATTCATGGAATTGTGTATCTATCACAATAGATTTTAGAACATGTTCATCATTCCAGAAAGAGACCCTCTACCCATTACCTCGTCTACCCACTCCCTGGTAGTCACTATTTGTCTTCTATGGATTTGCCCTTCCTGAACATTTCATACACATGGAATCACAATGTGTGTTCTTTTGTGACCATCTTCTTTCCTTTAGCATAATGTTTTCAGTGCTTACAGGATTTTCTATATATAGATAATGTAGTCTGCAAGCAAAGAAAATTTTTCTCCTTTCTTTCCAATTTGCATGCCTTTTATTTCTATGTCTTGCCTGATTGTTTTGGCTAGTGTTGAATAAAAGTGACAAGAGTGGGCACCCTTGTCTTATTTCTGACCTTAAAGGAGAAAACTTGCAACATTTCACCGTTGAGCACAGTGTTAGCTGTAGGCTCATCATATGTGGCCTTTATTATGTTGAGGAATGTTCCTTCTATATTCAATTTGTTGAGAGTTTTTATCATGAAAAGAAGTTACATTTTGTCAAATGGTTTTTCTACATCTATTGAGATGGTCATTGATTTTTATCTTTCATTCTACTAATGTGGCTTATCACACTTACTGATTTGTATATGTTGAGCCATCCTTGCATAGCACAATAAATCCTGTTTTATCACAGTGTATGATCCTTTTAATACACTGCTGAATTCAGTTTGCCTATTTTTGTTGATAATTTTTGCTTCATACCAATAAGGGACATTTGCCTGTAGTTTTCTTCTCATGTAGTGTTCTTAACTGGCTTGGTGTCAGAGTAATGCTGGACTTATGAGTTTGGGGGTATTTCTTCTCTTCAATTTTTCGAACAGCATTGGCATTAATTCTTCTTTACACAGTTGGTATAACTCATCCGTGAAATCATGGAGTTCTGGGTTTTTCTTTGTTGGCGGGGTTTTGATTACTTATCCACTCTCTATTCATTATTGGTCTGTTCATATTTTCTATTTTTTTACGATTCTATCTTGGTAAGTTGTATTTTTCTATAATGTATCCATTCTTTGGGTCATCTATTTTTTTGCTATTTAAATGTTCAGAGTAGTTTCTTTTGAATCTATATATTTCTGTGGTGTCAGTTGCAATGTTTACTCTTTCATTTCTGATTTTATTTATTTGGGTCTTCTCATTTTCTTTCTTGGTTAGTTAAAGGTTTTTCAATTTTGTTTATCTTTAAAAAAAAAAAAAAGAAAGCTCTTCCAGGCACCTGGCTGGCTCAGTCAGTTGAGCATCTTACTCTGGATTTCAGCACAGATCATGATAGCAGAGTCTTGGGATTGAGCCCCTCCTCAGGCTCCGTGCTGTGTGTGAAGTCTGCTTAAGATTCTCTCTCTTTTTCTCTCTCTCTCCCTCTGCCCCTCTCCTCGGCTTGTGCTCTCTCACTCTGTCTCTCTTCTCAAAAAAAAAAAAAAATAGCTCTTAGTTTTGTTTGTTTCCTATTTCATTTATTTCCTATTTCATTTATTTCTGCTTCGATCTTTGTTACTTCCTTTGTCTGCTAACTTTGGCCTGAATTTGTTCCTCTTTCCTAGTTCCTTGAGGTATAAATTTATGTTGTTTGAGATCTTTCTTTTTTTTTCTTACAGTAGACATTTAATTCTATAAACTTCCCCTTAACAGCTACTTTTACTGTATCCCATAGGTTTGGGTGTGTTGTGTTTCCATTTTTATTTGTTTCATATAATTATTGATTTTCCTTTTGATTTCTTCTTTGATCTATTGGTTGTTCAAGACCATGATGTTTGATTTTCATATATTTGTGGAATTTCCAGCTTTCCTCTTATTACTGATATCTAGTTTCATACCATCGTGGTTACAAAAGATACATGTTATGATTTCAATCTTCTTGATTTGTTAAGACTTGTTTTGTGCCTATCTTATAATCTATTCTGGAGAATGTCCTGTGCACACTTGAGAAGAGTGTGTATTCTGCTGTTCTTGGATGAAGGGTTCTAGATGTATATCTATATAGAGAGGTAAATATAATGTCTTTGTTGATTTTCTTCCTGGATAATCTGTTTGTTGAAATGGGATATTGAAGTCCCCTACAATTATTGATTGCTGTCTACTTCTCTTTCATATCTGCTAGTACTTACTTAATATATTCAGTTATTCCAATGTTGGATATGTATTTATTTAAAATTATTATATATTCTTGATGGATTTATAATTTTATCATTATATAATCATCTTGCTTCCTTGCTACCATTTTTTTGGCTGAAAGTCTATTTTGTCTGATACAGGTATAGATACCCCCATTCTTTTTTAGTTTCCAATGGCATGGAATTTTTTTTTTTCATCTCATCATTTTGAGCCTATGTGTGCCCTTAAAGATGAATAAACTGAATGAGTCTCCTGTAGACAGCATATGGTTGAGTCTTTTTTAAATCCACCCAGCCAATCCATGCCTTTTAATTGGATAATGCAATCCATTTATATTTAGAGTTATTATTGATATTTAAAGACTACTAATGTCTTACTATCAATGGCTTTCTGCCTATTTTGTAGTTCCTTTTTTTTTCTTTCTTCTTTTGTTGCCTTCCTCTGTGAATTGGTGATTTTTTTTTTATAGTTGTATGCTTTAATTCCTTTCTCTTTATCATTTGTGAATCTATTATAAGTTTTGCTTTGTGGGTACCATTAGACCTATATAAAACATCTTTAGATATAACATTCTGTTTTACACTGATAACTTTGTATACAAAACTCAACAATTTTATTTCTCCTATTTCATGTGTTTAATGTCATAAGACATTTTTAAATACCTCTTTTTATACTGTGCATTCATTAAGATGTTATGGTGGTTATAGTTATTTTTAATACTCTTACACATTAACCTTTATACCATAGTGAAATTGCTGAAATAGCCCCACATTACCATATGGAAATATTCTGAATTTAACTATGTATTTACCTTTATCAGTGTATTGTATATTTTCATATGTCTGCATGTTACTAATTAGCATCCTTTCATTTCAGCTTAACTAATTTTTTGCAGCATTTCTTATAAGGCAAAGCTAGTGGTGATGAATTCTCTTAGCTTTTATGTGTCTGGGGAAGTTTTTATTTCTCCTTCATTTCTGAAGAAAACCTTTGCTCAATAGAATATTCTTGTTCGGGAGTTTTTTTGTTTTTGTTTTTGTTTTTGTTTGTTTGTTTTTCTTTCCTCACCTTAAAAAGGTTACCCACTCTTTCTGGACCTGTATGGTTTTTGCTGAGAAATCTAATGTGAGCCTAATGGGGAATACTTTATAGGTTACAATCTTCTTTTTTCTTGCTGCTTTTAGAATTCTCTCTTTGTCTTTGGTTTTGATAGTTTATTATAACGTATCTTAGAGAAGATCATTTTGGATTGAAATAATTGTCAGTGTCATGACCTATGAACTTGGATGTCCAAATCTGTTCTTGGGTTTCAGAAATTCTCAACCATTATTTCTTTAAATAAATCTTCTTTCACCTTCTCCCTCTCTTCTTCTGGAACTTCAGTAATTCCATACATTGATTCTTTTGATGGTGTCATATATATCATGTAGGCTTTCTTCACTTCTCTTGGTTTTTTTTTTTTTTCTTTGTGCTTCTCCAACTGGGTAATTTTAAAGTTTCTATGTTCTAACTCACCTATTCTTTCTCTTTTTTAAATGTTTTATTTATTTTTGAGAGAGAGAGAGGGAGACACAGAATCTGAAGCAGGCTCCAGGCTCTAAGCTGTCAGCACAGAGCCCAGCACAGGGCTTGAACTCATGAACCTCAAGATCATGACCTGAGCTGAAGTCATATGCTCAACCGACTGAGCCACCCAGGAGCCTATTCTTTCTTATGTCTAGTCTATTCCATTGTTGCTGATCTCTGTTGCATTATTTTATTCATTGAATTCTTCATCTCCAGAAATTGTTTGGCTCTTTGTTTTATGGTATATATCACCTTGTTAATTTTCTCACCTCGTGTATTGTTTTCCTGATGTTGAATTGTCTTCTTCTGTTTTTTTCTAGTTCATTAAGTTTCCTTCAAACCGTTATTTTGAATTCTTTATTGGGTAAATTGTAGATCCATGTCTTTGAGTTATGTTACTGGAGGATTTTAATGAGTCTTTAGTGATGTCACGTTTGTCTGATTTTTTTTTATGTTCCATGGAATTTTGCATAGCTATCCTCACATTTGAAGTAGCAGTTACCTCCTCCAATCTTTATTCTCTGTCTTCAGGGGAGAAATATCTTCAGTCACTCCTGTTGGATAGTCTAAGGCTTTCACAGCTGTTGTATGAGTGACTTGTTCCTTCTTTTTTATGTAGGGCAAAATTAATTCAGTGCACCAGGACAGCTGCGTATAACTTCTTTTGTTTCCCTGAAGGTGGCATTACAGCTCAAGTTTGTGACTTATCCATGGTTCTGCTTGTGCTTTCTGGTTATCTGACAAAGCTTGCTTTTGCCACTGCCCTTGGGAGCATGCACAGTATATTGGCCTCAGAGTGGAGGTGTATGTGGATGAGGCATGTGGGGAACTGGGGGTGCCCACAGGCCTATTGGAGGGATCTGTGGGCTTTTTTTCCAGCAGCTCATGGGTAGGCTTCCTGATGGAGTCCACAATGTAGTCATCAGGGACCATGTCCCTTTAATTCCCTCTGAGAATTTGTTCTGCTGGTCTCCTGAGCTCCTCCCTCACCCCAGTCATGGAGCTTCCAGTTTAGTACTCTGAATGCTACAAAAGAGAAATGAGTGTCTTTGGCACTAATTTGCACAGATGGGGAAGCTGGGCACTCACTCACCTGCTTTTCCTTTTCCACATGGTAGTATTATGGACTAGAAAAGACTTGCTTAGCCTAAACTGTGCCACCTTAAAAGAGGTTTGATATAAGCAGTTAAGCTGTTTCTGTTATTCACTCCAGTGCATCCAAACATATTATTATATAATATTTATAATATTATATAATATATAAATAATGTTTTTTTCCAATGGACTGTTGGAACTTCTCTTCTAGAAACCTGTACTTCCACAAAAGCTCTCTATTTCATGGGTGACTTCCTAAGTCAGTATTCTTCAGATGCTCCATGACTCCATGACTGAGTCCATACCGATATAAATAAGTAATTGAATAAATAAATTTAGGGAAGAAGAGACAAATTTCCCATGCATAGGACTTCAAACAATTTATATAGATATTTTGCTCTCAAGGAGTTGAAGCATAACTCCCTATTCCTTAAATATGGGCTGTGATTTCCTTCCAAAGAGTATGGTATGGAAAGGAGGGAAGGAAGAGAGTAACATTACAGTGGAAAACCTAGACAAACCCTACCTCAGTAGGCGATGCAGGTGATATCTATCAAAGATAAAGAAAGTTAAGGATGGATTTTAATGGGTAATATTTTATTGCATTAAAAATACCTTGGAAGGGTGCATGAGTGGCTCAGTCAGTTGGGGGTCTGACTCTTGATTTCAGGTCAGGCCATGATTGCACAGTTCATGAGATCAAGCCCTGCATCAGGCTCTGTGCTAACTCTCCCTTTCTGTCTGCCACTTGCACTCACACACACACTCTCTCTCTCTCTCAAAATAAATAAATAAATAGAAAAAAAATACCTTGAGACGTTTTCAAAACCTCTATACAAAAAAAAACTACAAAATATTATTTACAGAAATTTTAAAGGCCTGTATTAGTTTATTGCTACTGTAACAAATTACAGTTCTAAAAGGTCAGAAGGCCAAAATAGGTTCTACTGGGCTAAAATCAATGTGTCTGCAGGCTTTCCTTCTAGAGGCTCTAAAGAAGAACTTGTCTCCCTGACTTTTCCAAATCCTAGAGGCCACAACTATTCCTTGGCTCATGATACCTCTCTGCATCTTTAAAACTAGCAATGACACATCAACTCTTTCTCACATTACATTACACTAACCCTGACTCTCCTGCCTCCTCTGGGGGTTTTCTCTACCATGTTTTTCATTTTCGTGTGTATGCTCATTACTAGAAATTTTAATAACTATCGTCCAACAAACAACTTATTTAAAGTAATCTAGCCTGGGGGCGCCTGGGTGGCGCAGTCGGTTAAGCGTCCGACTTCAGCCAGGTCACGATCTCGCGGTCCGCGGGTTTGAGCCCCGCGTCAGGCTCTGGGCTGATGGCTCAGAGCCTGGAGCCTGTTTCCGATTCTGTGTCTCCCTCTCTCTCTCTGCCCCTCCCCCGTTCATGCTCTGTCTCTCTGTGTCCCAAAAATAATTAAACGTTGAAAAAAAAAAAAATAAAGTAATCTAGCCTTTTCTATCAAGGCCTCAAATTCCGCCTTCTGTTGTCCATTTCCTAATTCCAAACCAACTTTCACATTTTGAGGTATATGATAGAGTGGCACCCCATGTCTAAGTACCATTATCAAATCACTGTCTTACTGCTGCTTTTATAAATTGCTATAAACTTTTTGTCTTCACAATCACAAATTTATTATCTTACAATTGTAGAAGTGAGAAGTCATAAAGTCAAAGTGTTGGCATGGCTGTGTTCCTTTTATTTTTATTTTTTTTTTAATTTTTTTTTCAACGTTTTTATTTATTTTTGGGACAGAGAGAGACATAGCATGAACGGGGG
>NW_024412413.1:44626949-44701479 GCF_014898765.1 Herpailurus yagouaroundi
TGAACGGGGGAGGGGCAGAGAGAGAGGGAGACACAGAATCGGAAACAAGAGATGTAATGTAAATGTAGAAAAAAATAATCCTTCAAGATAAAATACAATGCTAGGATGTTTAGAACCTGCTATACAAGTTATCAAGTTTTAACCATGAAGGTCTAGTAAGTAAGTGACTCCTTAAAGAAAAGAAAAACTATTTAAACATATAATAACAACAAAGAAAACTAACAATAAATAAAAAGATTGATAAATTAAACTACATTATGATTAAATAATTCTGTTCACTGAAAAAGTGAGCAACTAAGAAAAGGCAAACCAAAGAGTGGGCAAGATATTTTTTAAGTTTACTTATTTAAATTCAAGTTAGTTAACATACAGTGTAGTATTGGTTTCAGGAGTAGAACCCAGTGATTCATCACTTACATATAACACCCTATGCTCATCCCTACAAAATCCCTCCTTAATACCCATCCCTCATTTAACCCATCCTCCCACCCACCTCCCCTTCAGCAACCTTCAGTTTGTTCTCTGTATTTAAGAGTCCTAAGGTTTGCCTCTCTCTCTCTTTTTACCTTATTTTTCCTTCCCTTCCCCAATGCTCATCTGTTGTGTTTCTTAAATTCCACATATGAGTGAAATCATATGATATTTGCTTTTCTCTGACCGACTTGTTTCACTTAGCATAATACACTCTAGTTACATCCATGTTGTTGCAAATGGCAAGATTTCATTCTTCTTAATTGAAGAGTAGTATTCCATTGTGTGTGTGTGCATGAGCGTGTGTGTGTGTGTGTGTGTGTATCCTACATCTTCTTTATCCATTCATTTTGGCTCTTTCCATAATTTGGCTATTGTTGTAGTGCTGCTATAAACATTGGGGTGCACATGCCCCTTCAAATAAGAATTTTTGTATCCTTTGGAAAAATACCTAGTAGTGCAATTACTGGTCCAATAGGGTAATTCTATTTTTAATTTGGAAATAAAATTTAATATGGAACCTCCATACTGTTTTCCAGAGTGCCTGCACTAGTTTGCATTCCCACCAACACTGCAAAAGGATTCCTTTTTCTTCACATCCTTACCAACATCTCTTGTTTCTTGAGTTGTTAATTTTAGCCATTCTGACAGATATGAGGTGGTATTTCATTGTGGTTTTGATTTGTATTTCTCTGATGATGGGTGATGTTGAGATGTTGAGCATCTTTTCATGTGTCTGTTAGCCATCTGGATGTCTTCTTTGGAAAAGAAGACATGTCTATTCATGTCTTCTGCCCCTTTCTTCACTGGATTATTTGTTTCTTGGGTTTTGAGTTTGACAAATACTTTAAAGATTTTGGATACTAACCCTTTATGCAATATGTCTTTGCAAATATCTTCTCCCATTCCGTCAGTTGCCTTTTAGTTTTGTTGATTGTTTCCTTTGCTGTGCAGAAGCTTTTTATCTTAATGTCCCAACAGTTCATTTTTGTTTTAATTTCCCTTACCTCCAGAGACATGTCTAAGTAAGTAGTTGCTGTGGCCGAGGTCAAAGAGATTGCTGCTTGTTTTCTCCTGTAGGATTTTGATGGTTTCCTTTCTCACATGTAGGTCTTTCATCTATTTTCAATTTATTTTTATGTGTGGTGTAAGAAAGTGGTCCAGTTTCATTCTTCTGCATGTCGCTGTCCAAGATTTTTATAATATATGAATATGAATTGGTATGGCTATTTTGGATAACTCTGGAAATGTCTACTAAAATTGAATATATGTATCTTCTATGACCTACCAATTGCATTTCAAAATATATAATAAAAACATGTATCCATATGATGGTGGGATGATAGCACATTGTAATCTTAAAAATGTTTAAGGTAGTAAATTTTATGTTATGTGAGTTTACTACAATAAAAAAAATGGGAAAAAAAGATACATAAAGTAAATATTCACAAAATGCAATGTTTTCTTTCTTTGTTTGTTTGCTTTTTGAACCTGATTGAACAAACCAAATATAAAAACCACTTTTGAGACAATTTGGGAAATTTGAACTTTGGGAATTAGATATTATTGAAGAATTATAGTAAATAATGGATAAAACCCACAAAGTAGAATAAAAAAATCACACAGAAAAGTATTTATAATATATTGATTTTACTTTACATAAAGTTTTTTTAAGGCCAAACTAATTTATTTTGTTAGACTTAAGGAAAAGAGGAAGGAAAAGAAATACAAGATACTCAGTTAAATTTGAATTTTAAGCAAATAATGGAAATTTATTTAGTATAAGTATGTACCAAACATTGCATTTTGTATTTTATCTGGCAACTTTACTTTGGGGAAGATAAAGATAATGTAGATTGGAAAATGATTTCAGAGGGATTTAGGTGATGCTAAAAATGGGTTTTCTTTTTTCAAGTTGATGTTACATGTGTATGTACATTCTGATGATTTATTAAGCTGTGGCTTATGACTTAAGCATCTGTATTCTATGCACTTTGCTGATGTATGTTTTACTTTGTAAAAATTTAAATATGTATGCTTGAATGTAATGGGTGCATTGGAAATCTTAGAAGAAAGAAAAGGCTTGATAGGTAATTTATAGAGAAGATTCAAACATAAGAAGAGGTAGGCTTCCAGGAAACGAAAGGTCCACTTTAGTGCCTAGAATTTATGTTCTATGATGTCTTACAAATGTTTGTAATAGGGAAATTCTAATAAACTTTTTCATTGTTATCTTTCTTTAACTAACTAGAAACATAGAGGTAATTCTTTCTTAAGAACACACCCAATTCAATACTTATTTCTTTTGTTAAAGGACTTTTAAATTTACCAAAATATCTTACAACAAACCTGTGTTGTTTTTCAGTCAATTCTACTTGTTAGCAAATGTTAGGAAGTTTGACCAGTTCTCTATTCTGCAAAAGAAACTAATCATAACCTGCCTTTACTTGCTAATTACACTTGACTAATTAGTTCATATAACACCCATGGAGGTAGGAAAATAAACATTTTACTTCTCATTTTACAAATGAGGAAACATGCAAATGTGTTAGATCATTTTCCTGAGGCCATTCAAAAAAATAGTTGCAAAACCAGAGTTTGAATTATTTCACTAACCTTTTATTGACTTGTGTTTAAGTCTATTTTCAACATATAAAAGCTAAAAGCCAAGTAAGTACTCTTTTGTATAAAAAGTATTCTGTATTCATATGAACAGTTAGGGTATTCAAAAATTATTCAGCCAGGGGCGCCTGGGTGGTGCAGTCGGTTAAGCGTCCGACTTCAGCCAGGTCACGATCTCGCGGTCCATGAGTTGGAGCCCCGCGTCAGGCTCTGGGCTGATGGCTCAGAGCCTGGAGCCTGTTTCCGATTCTGTGTCTCCCTCTCTCTCTGCCCCTCCACCGTTCATGCTCTGTCTCTCTCTGTCCCAAAAATAAATAAAAAACGTTGAAAAAAAATTTTTTTTAAAAATTATTCAGCCAAAAAACTCTCATCTTAATGCATTTCAATGAATGCTTATTTTCTTATCTAATTTCTGAATCAATAGAAATATGATGGTAAGATGTTGTCATTATAGTATTCACTGCAATTTGTACTTAAAGCACTGGGTTTAGAATTTAGTACAGTAGACTGGATTCTGGTTCCTCTTCTGCCAGTTTCTAAGACTTTTGAATTAGGCAATTGTTTGATCATGCAGTCTTAATCTTATCATTAAAAAATGGAAATGAGAACACTGGCTTATTTATTTTGTTATTGTGAAGATTAAACAAGATGGGTTTTTGTTTTGTTTTGTTTTTATGGAAAGTGCTATAAAATGGATAGCGTTGTACCTTTCAGTACTTTCACAAGATTTTCAAAGAAGAAAATACTTTATTTTTAAATTATCAGTACGAAAATCAATTTCTATTGTCATTCTTTTTTGTGTGTTTAACTGACCTATCTTAAACTTTTAAAAGATCTGTTTGTAACTACATTTACAGAAAGCTTTTAAATAGTCAAGTATAGAACTGAGTATATATGAAAAAGCTAATCTAGGCACATTATTTTTTTTCAGACTATTTAAAAAATGTGATGAAGCAGCTGAGATAATAGTAACAGCTGAAGTTTACTGAGAATTTAGTATTTTAAGATATTTCCATCTACGTATTACTTGATCCTTTTCACATGAATATATGTAGCTTCACATGAATATATTTCGCAGAATATATACAGTTGTATTCTCCATTGTACAAATGGGGACATTAAGGTTAGGGAATTTAATACTTTGTTTTAACCTTTGATTCACTACTAAAGCAGCTGAGTAATATGAACAAGTTATTTATGTCTCAGGTTCTCATTTGCATGCTTGGGGTAATGATTTTCATTGCATAAAGTGTTTGTTTTTAATTACTTAACACTTACAAAGTACTGACATCTTTTTTTCTTTAAAGAGTAAGCTATCAATTAATATTAGCTATTATCATTATACTCTGTGCAAATTAATATCTCTTTTAATGAGATGTAATGAGATGTATTTTACCATGACCTAAAGAAGATGCTTATTTTAATTCATATTGTTGGATTGCTTATCCAGTATCAATTTCCCACTCTTCCTTAATAACAAAACCCTAAATTTGCAAAATGAAGAATATTCTGAGCCCAAAATACTATCTTTCTCAGACTCCCTGAGCTAGGGAAATCATGTGACACATTTCTGGCCAGTGTAATGTAAGCTGAGGATGTCTAGAAAGTCCCCCCACCCCATCTGGGTTCAGTCTTTACTTGCCTCCCCTTTCTATCTTCTATCTGTAACACCAATGTATGATTTTGAGCCTTCTGGAAACCATGAAGCATCAAACGTGGCACTAGAAGCTAGCACATTAATGTTAGTAGAATAAAGATTAGAAAAGATTATGAGTTATCTATTATATCACTAGGGCACACAGTATGACTACTGGACTACCATGTGTCTCTTGATTTCTTTTTGGTGATTCAAATAAATTTCCATGATGTATTTCCAGCTGAACATATTAGTAACTGATTTACTGGTAAACTGACTAATGACTTAAGAATCATGGAGCTCTAGGTTAAATTTTCCCTTTCACTTAATAGATCCCCACAGGTAAATCCTCAATCATATTATGGTTAAAAATAATGACTAGTGATGGGATTTGAGAACAGTTCAAGGAATTAATAGATAGATTGTGGGTATACAATTAGTAATTAAACTATTCAAGGGAAGTTATACCAGTCTAGAGAAGTTCCCATTTTGAAATTAGCACTGTAATCTGCTATAAATGGAAGCATATGATCCCTTCTAGTTACTTAATAAATATGTATTTTTAAATTCCATGAGTATTATGTGACTCATAAATTTCTTGATTACACACCCACTTGACCTCTTGGCCAGTTTTATAACATTATTATCCTTACAGCCAAAATCACCCATTTCAAAACTTTTAAAATTAATTCTAAGAAAATAACAGCCTTTTTGAATAAGTTTTGTTTAGGAAAAAGTGATTGTTTTATTTAAAAAAATTAATTAAAACTGTAGTATTCCAAGGATGCTATTTCTGATCAAAATATTAAATACTCTAAATTACATCCTAGAAGGTTTAAGTACAAAGCAGTTAACCCTGCTCCTTTGAAAAGTAGACTCCTTATATATTTTAAAGTGAAATTACTGCCTTCATATTTCCACGGTGGAAGAATGTATGTATATGAAGGTCAAAGCTTTCTTTAACTCATCCTCCACACACCTTCCCTGGGATCCTTACCAAAATGTTGACCAAAACATTATTTTTTATTTGTTCCTTTTACAAGTATGAAGCCAATATAGTAGTCATTATATACCTGACCAGATTTTAAACATGGTAAAATTTATATTTGTAATATAAATATTGTAATTTGTAATATTTATATTAGACCTTATTTTGTTAAATATTTTGTTAAAAATATTTTGTTAAAATTTTGTTAAAAATAGAGAATTTTGTTTAAAAATAGATAATACAGATACAGTTATAACTTTCATGAGTACCTCTATCTGAGCATATTCTATATATCTGTTATTTGTTAATATCATCCTAAATTCAAACATGAAATTTCTAAAGCAAAACAATTATTATTTACTTACAGCAATAATTGTATTGATTTCCTCTTGTCCCCATTCTTACCTCTGTATGATGCGATCAGAACCAAATATCATCCAACATGTAGGAGGGTCTACTGTAGGCAAGGATACCTTAAAACAAAAAAAAACAAAAAAACAAACAAAAAAAAAAAGAATCTTGATGTTTCTTGATGTTTACATAGGAGAAAAAGGCAGCTATTACCCTCCTCAGCTTCTGAGGAAATACCCTTGAAAATGTAATGAGAAAAATTCTGAGTCTTCACTATTTAGTAAGTAAATAAATCCCTCCAGGGGAAAAAATAAGACCAGTATCTCCAACTTTAAAACCAAAAGGATGTCTTTATGATCCTGTGACTTCTCCTCCCTTGAAATATAACACATACCTCTCCCTGGAGTTCTCACTATCTACTCAGTCATAAATTAACCTCTAAGCCTTATCTTTTATTTTAGTGCAAGTTCCAGGTTTCAGTAAGATTTGCTCAGAAAGCCCTAATGGTGCAGAAACATAAAATATATTCTCTACAGCTTTGTACTTCCCTCTTTCTCTCCTGCTGAGAAATACCTTCAATTATAAAAGTTACTATGTGTCCTTCTACTGTATATATTTAGACTTAATACCAACAAATAAAATAATACTTTAGATTGTCTTAGTCTATTCATGCTACTATAACAAGATGTCATAAACTGGGTGGCTTATAAACAACAAGTATTTATTTGTTCTCGAGGCGGGGAAATCCAAGATCAAAGTGCCAGTAGATTCAGTGTCTAGTGAGGAAAGCATCTGGGTTCATAGATGGCACCTTCTCATGTTACATTCTCACCTGGTGGAAAGGGGCAAGCTAGCTTTCTGAGGCCTCTTTTATAAGGTCACTAATACCATTTGTGAGGATTTCACCTTCATGACGTAATCACCTCTCAAAAGCCTCACCTCCTAAAACCATCACCTTGGAGGTGAAGATTTCAACATATGAACTTGGAAAAGACCTAAAATTTTAGACCATAAGAACCTTTCATTCCATCAATTTTATTTATCTGTTTAACTGTTTCATATATATTAGCACTTAAACATAATTGCTGAAAAATTAGAAGGGTTAAAACAATTTTTTTCCCCTCCCAAATAGTGAAAAGTCTAGGCTTGATTGGTAGCTTTATCTTTAATCTTAATAGGAATTGAAGCTGATTTGGGGAAGGGAAAGTGAAAAGTTGGTTGATTGGTAAGAGTAAAAATTTGTTTTGGTATTTCATAAAATTATAATATCTTTAGGTCCGTGCACATTCTAGAAGTTCTTTCTTCCAAATCTCAATACATTGGGAAGTTAAGATTTGCTCATCAGTGTCACCTTGTCTTCTCTTCTCCATTAGTAGAAAGATAATGAAATGATAAGCTCACCAATGAGTTTTTAGTTGTCTTTACATAGATAGTCTCTCTTGAACAAATATTTCCCACCCCCCTCTATAACTCCCTGGTATAATGTG
Source organism: Herpailurus yagouaroundi (assembly GCF_014898765.1). Classification (NCBI taxonomy): domain Eukaryota; kingdom Metazoa; phylum Chordata; class Mammalia; order Carnivora; family Felidae; genus Herpailurus; species Herpailurus yagouaroundi. Next base: position 44,634,505 of record NW_024412413.1, read on the forward strand.
AAAATGAATGCTTTTTCCCAAAAGTTATGTGCAAAGTAACTGTATAATTTCACAGTGATTGTATAGTGGCCAACTCCTGAAATGGCTCCCGGTGATCTCTGCCTTTTTGTATTCATGTCCTTGTGTAACATCTTATATAGTCTGGGACTTTTGACTTGCTTCTAATGAATAGGATGCAATGAAATAGATGGAATGTCACTAATAATAGCTCACAGAAGACTATAATTTCAGTCTTGCTTGCACTCTCTTCACTCTTGCTTTATTGGGGGAAGCCAGCGGCCTTATTGTGAGCTGCCTTGGAAAAACCCACATGCAAGTCGCTGAAGGTAGCTTCAGATCAATAGCTTACAAAGAATTGAGTCCTGCCAACAACCATGTCAATGAGGTTGAAATTAGATCCTTTCCTACTTGAATCTTAAGATAACGGAGTCTGAGGCTGACACCATAATTGCAGGCTTGAGAGAACCTAAATCAGAGAACCCTCTTAGGCTGTACTTGGATATCTGACCTATAAGAACTGGGAGGTAGTATATGTTGTGGGGTAAAGCCACTGATTTTGTAACTTGTTACAAGGAATAGAAAACAAATGCCATTTGATATATCTTAATGGTATACAAACATACCATTTTATTGGATAATACCATAACAAACACCAAAAGTGTGCAAATGGCTTTGGAAATAGTGTATCAAGACTGTAAAGATTTTGAATAGCATGTTAGCAAAAACATACAACCTTTTATGAAGACCTCAGAATGATAAAAGTATCACAGTATTCGTCAACCATACAAAGTGCTCTTTAAAAAGTAAAGGGTTTGCTGAAAGATACTTTCATTTGAAGAATAGGCCTACTAAGAAGCTTAAGAGCTTTATTCCCCAACCATCTGAGCAGGATCCCAAGGTGGAAAAAATTTTGCAAAAAAAAAATTTCATTATCTTGAAAAAAACTGTTGGTGTGGATTTTATCTAATGGAGTAAATCCCAAAGATATTCACAGGCACTGATAAAGTTTCTGAGAAAGCTATCTGTAAAAACAGCCAGCTTGGACTGTAAGGGACAAGGAGAGTATAAAATAAGAGGTTTGGGGTGCCTGAGTGTCTCAGTCAGTTAAGCGACCGGCTTCGACTCAGGTCATGATCTCACACTTCGTGAGTTCAAGCCCCACATCGGGCTCTGTGCTGACAGCTCAGAGCCTGGAGCCTGCTTCCAATTCTGTGTCTCCCCCTGTCTCTGCATCTCCCCTGCTCATGTTCTGTCTCTCTCTGTCTCTCAAAAAATAAATAAATGTTTAAAAATTTTTTAAATAAAAATAAAAGAGGTTCTAGGACCCCCAAAGCTCTACCAGCAGGGAGCTAAATGAGCAACTAAGCTGTAAACACATGGGAAGAAAGAAAAAGAAAGGATAACTAGAGGGCAACTAGAAGAGTCCAAATAGTGGAGCTAAGAACCATTGGAAATTACTCACAGGTCTTGGAATCTAATAAAATTACCCAAATTTGTCCAGGTGAATTTCAGAATTGCAAGAAAGCACCAGGTTCTTTGTGTCTCTTATCCCCTCATCCCTGATCCCACCACCGTTTTGAACAGAAGTATCCATAGCATTTATCTCATGCCTGTTTTACCAATGTATATTAAGTCTGTATAGGGTGAGGGAGCAGATACTTGTTTCTTTTTTTTTTTTCCAAAGATTTACAAATCTAGAGGACTTCTGCTCTAGAAGGCTTATCCACACCTGTATCTGATTTAGATAATGAGATTTTAAACTTTGACATGACATCATGGGATGAAAATTTTATAGTTTGAGAGGAAATGAATGTCTTTTGCATGGAAGGGACATGAATTATTGGGAGTCAGAAGAAAACTGTGGTAGACAGTTCTGAAATGCTTCCCAACACAAACCCTTCTTCCTGGTAATCATGCCACAATATGGCGAAAGTGATGAAGTGTCACTTCTAAGATTCAGATACAAAGGATTGTGTCTTCTGTCCTGCTCCATCTCATTCTCTCTCTCTCTCTCTCTCTCTCTCTCTCTCTCTCTCTCTCTCTCTCTCTCTCAATGTCTTTCAGGATGTTCTGATGAAGCCAGTTGCCATACTGTAAACTGTTGAGGGCAGCCTCTGGCCAATAGCAATTAAGGAACAAAACCCTGCAAACAAACAGGTGAGTGATCTTGAAAGCATATCTTTTCCCAGTAGAGCCTTGGGATGTCTGCAGTCCCAGCAAACTGCTGAAGTAGAGATTTAGGTAATTTTTATACAGCAAATGATAACAAATGCCATTCTGATAGTAGAAGAGTGTGTTGCCATAACAAATACTAAAATTGTGAGAGTGGCTTTCAAAGTAGATAATCCACCTAAACTCAACTGGATTAAAGAAAACTAAAGAAAGATGACCCCTAAATACAATGATTTCAGTATATAAGTGTTGCACATCTTTTGTCATATTTATCACTGAGAACATCATACTTTTTAGTGCTATTATAAATGGGATGACTGTTTTAGTTTCAATTTCTGATTTTTTTATTAGCTTATAGAAATATAATTGATTTCTGTTTTTTAAACTTATATATCTTTGCTTAAATAACATGTTCTAGTAGCTTTTTTGTAAGATATTTTGGATTTTCCACATAGGTAATCATGCTATATTGAAATCAAGAAAAGTGTTTTTAATTTGTTTGTTTTGTTCTGCTTTTTGCCTATTGAACTAGCTAGAATATTATGTACCATATTGAATAGAAGTGATAAGAGAGGACTTCTTAATCTGCTTCCTGATTTTAGGGGAAAACATTCAGTTTTTTGTTCTATTAACTTTGATGTTAAATGTAGGGTTCTTGATCTGCAAGAGGATAATTTGTTCATCTCTATCTAAGTATCTTTCTATACCAATCCAATTAATTTAGAAAAATGGAAAGAACAAGAAATAAAGTTATTTTATGTGGTAGTCTGACTCTAGGGTTTCCTTACTTCAAATATGCCTCAATTTTTCCCCATCTTCGAAAAAATTTATTCTTCTGTAGATAGGAAAGTAAAGAAGGAGAAGACAAATCACACATTGGAAGAAAATGCAATCCTTGTTCCAGATAGTTGAGCTTGGACTCAGTCATGGGGCACTAAGTCACTTGAAAAAAAAAAAAAAAAAAAAGTCCTTCATTATCTGTATGTGATTGCTGAGGAGGAACACTCAAATGGATTTCCACTGACATCACAGAACTGTAAAGAGCCAAAATGGTAAATATTTATGGCTTTTGCAGGCCAAGAGGCAAAATAGAGGATATTATGTAGGTACTTAGCTAGTAAGAGTGATAATTCCTTCTTCATCCTATTTGCCTGGGGTAGGTCCACATGGGTGGTGCCTGCATTTTGCATTTATTTTACATCACCTGGGGACAGTCTGTGGAGTAAGAGCGACAGGGCAAGCAGAAGGGCTCTGGTTGCCTGGGCGTAGGATCAAGAAGGATGGACGCTTGTCTTAGTTTCTGTCCCAGTGACTCCCTGATCCCCATAACATGCCCTTCTTACCTCCCAGATACTGTGGCTCTCTCAATTTGGGCAACTTGACTGGAGGTGAGGCATATCCCTTGGGCCAAGGTTCCATTGGAGTTTCAGGTCCTTGCCACATAAGCAGACTCTCCAATGTATAGAAGGCCTTGGGCAGTGGTGGGATACAGCTGCAGGAAGCAGGCACTAGCAGGAGAAAGATGGGTAAATATATACGCCAGAACCAAAAATAATGTGGCTCTTATGTGATAGAAATTGAATTCGAACATAGATCTGACAACTAGTCAATTTCGAACCCAGTACTTATCCAGTAAATCAGTGGTTCTCAACATTTTCAAGTTTTTTAATGCAATTTAATATAGCTTTTAGCTATCCATCATTATTTTACTCTTCACTACTCTGCTGGTTTCTTTTTAGAATTTACTGCCATGGCTGAGTTTTTACAATATTGTCAGTGACGTTTCTCACATAGCTGAGTAAACATGGATCTTTTGTTAACATATTGATATTTCATCATGCTTTCTATCTCTTACTTTCAGTAACCTCTATGACTACATTCACATCACATGATCTGTAGTTGGATATTACTTTTTTTTATATTACTTTTGAGGAATATCATGGTGATTGTATATATGTTCACAGTAGGACATATCAACTGAAAACCCTGAGTGAATGTTTAAAGATAAAATCTCCAGCTCTTGCTAAAATATGTGATAATCATTTGGGGATTGACAACTACAGAAAGAAGAGACAATAAGACATCATTTTTATGATAAAAGTTTAGAGATCAGCAGAGATTTCTTCCCAGGTAACTTGGATCTAGGGTTAGATATAATCTTAATCACATATGCAAGAGTAAGAAGTATATTTTAAAATGTTCCACAGTTTTATTTTTTAGAGCTATACAATATGAGATGTGTGTATTTGACTTCTGGCACTGATGCTTACCATGACATGTGAACAAGGAGAGCATTAACTTATCCAAAGTTGTAGGGCTTCTGCATTTTATTCACTTTAAAGTACTGTAGAGATAAAACCATAAAATGTGTTGGGTGGTTGTGTTAGGAGTATCGAATTACTATAATTAGTTGCTGTGTCACTATAATCATAAATATAAAATTATGATTTCTGTCTATACTCAAGAATAGAAAAAATAACACTTCAGTATTGACCAACATTTTAAAGACTACTAGGTACAGTGTACAGTTATTTTGGGAAAATCATGAAGAACTAGGTTTATATTTTCTTAATGACAGAAATTCTTCTAAATATTGTTTCCTGAATTGAATTCAAGAAGTGAATAAAAACATGTATTTTTTAGATAAAGGTAAAGATTCTAATGGAAGTAAACATATAATATGTAAGTTGTGGGGAAATAATTGAATAAAAAAATTTTGTTTGAGAAAAATATATTGTTGAATAATTTAAAACTTATTGATGAAATAGAATAAAATTGTACTGTTATTATAGAGGGCTTACTTTTTCGTATGGCTCCTCTAATATAAAAAATAACTTGGATTCATATGATGATATTAAATAATAATAATAAATATTTATTTTTTGATTAGCCATATCCATTTGACTCCCATATAAACCTTATTTTATAATTATTTTTTGTGTTTACCCTAGTACATATTTTAAGAGTAAATATTCCAAATGCAATTAATAAGTCTGTATTAGTTTATTGGAAAAAAAAGGAGTTATTGGCACTTATAATTTTAGTATATATGCCTTTAATTCTGAAAGCAATCGTTAATATTAAAATATTTCAGCTTTTAAATAACTGAAATAACTTTCAAATAACTGACTCTCATAATAAATCAAATGAGAGTCAATCTCATCTTTTTTCTTCAAATTGTAATGACATTCCTGTTGCCCAGAGGATATATTTAATAGCATGGGCTTCAAATACTTTACCATGTGCTTTATATATAGTTGATCAATATAAATACTGACAGTTATTGATCATTAGCTTCTCAGAGGTTTCTTAACCCTTAAATCACTCTAATAATGTCCTCATAAACTACCGATTGTTTACCATTACTCTTACTTGTGTACTATGGTTGTCATGCTACTAAATAGTATCATCTTTGCCATTTGTGAAAAAATATTATCTTTGTATAAAGGACATAATCTCCATTTCAACTAAAACTGATATTCTGAATTGTAATCAAGACTCTCTCTCTCTTTAAACAACGCATAACAGTTGTACAATTTAGCGTCATCAGATACATTTAATTATTCATAATAGATGACAAAGATCAAATTGTAGAATTCTTAAAATTCTGAAAAAAATTATTGATCAATATTACTAATGATTTTTGCAAGTTGTTGAAGTTGGATAAAATAACTCTGAAATGAGTTTATAGTATCTATATAAATAAAAATCAAGGTCAGATGAAATATATTCACCGACTTATTTCATCTACTCAGTCTTCAGTCATTTCTAGAAATGGGAAGCTATTCAAATTTCTGAAATGCAGATTGTTCCATGTAAGACTACTGACTCTGATAAAGCTGTGAATAAAGAAAGAAAGAGAAAGAAAGAAAGAAAGAAAGAAAGAAAGAAAGAAAGAAAGAAAGAGAAATCTTAGAGATTTAAGAAATCTAAGAGAAATCTTAGAGATCTAAGAAATCTTAGGATATTTCAGTTATGGAGTGAGTTAGATATACTTCAAAATATTATGTTTCTTGATACATTTTAGAACAATTTATTTATGGTTGGAGTTTTAGAGTGAAAAAGCAATATATGTTAGGACTATTGAAGGCTGAGGTCAGCACAGGGGAAAAGAGGAAGATGGGAGAAAGTAGCTTTTATGTTTATATTACAAATGTTCTGTTCCTCCTAGTCCCTTTTTTCCTTTGTCTCTTCCTACATCCTATTCTCCTCCTCCTTTCCTCTTGCTTTTCTTCATCTTCATCTTTATCTTCATCGTACTTCTCAGACAATGAATTACTTCTGACACTGTCATTCCTAGAATTAATTCATATTTATCATGATGCTAATGTAATGAATTACATGGTGCTATTAGATTGAATAAAAAATAAAGACATTACTTAAATATTTTAAATGAAAAAACTAGATCCAGGTCAGGAAAAGATTTAAGTTTTGTTTTTTGGTTTTTTTTTCTGTGATGTTAGTCATTGTTCTAGGAAATGGGATTTTCTCATGACTGTGACACAGCCTCTATCACAAGGAGTTTACAAACTAGTGGGGAAGAGAAACAAAAGATAAACATTGCTACATAATATGCTAAATTAGAATAAGAAAGAATCAGTGGAGAGCATTTTAATGAAGTTTTGATTTAGAAAGATATTTTAGCCAACAATGTATAGGCTGAGATATGAAGGATGAATTTTAATTTACTTGACAAAGTGAGAGAAGGAAGAGGGAGAAGAGAACGGATTTTCCATGTAGGGTAAATAGCACTCATTTATTCATGCATTCAGGCAGGAATGTATTCGTTTAACACCCATCTATTTTGAACCCTTACTATGTCCTACACATTGTTCTAGGCATTAGGGTTCCAAAGTTGGAGGAGAATAACACAAAATCTCTGCCATCACAGAATTTACACTCTTGTGGCAAAGAGAAGCATTTATAAAAGAATCAGAGTAATATATGTATAATTGTTGCTATGTTATGTAATTATACTACAAATGCAAACAAACATGAGCAATTACTAGGCAAATGCTGTGGTTGTGGTGGTGGTTGTACAGGAAGGGGGGAGCGGAGAGTAGGGCACAGCACATTCAGATGTGGTGCAAGTATAAGGAAGTATCATATATTCATTTCTAAAAATATTAATGAGTCCACAGTCAGGTGGTATTATTGAAGAGGAACTAGTGTTGATTTTGAAGACCAGAGGGGAGGATATTGTATTAATTTAGTAGTTTTACTATCTTTAAAAGTTGTAGGAGTATAAATGAAGAGAAAGGAGTATAAATGAAGTACAAATGAAGAGAAATTTATATATTTATATATATGTATATGTACATGCATTATATAATATACATTCAAGTGTTAATATCAATCAGACTGGTCATTGTCTACTAAAGTCAAATCCATACATATGTTATTAGAGTCATACATAAATCCAACAGAAATATATGTATGTATGGGCACAAAAACTCACAAAAAAGATGTTTACACTAGGCCAAAAATTGGAAATAACTGATAAAGTCATCAAAAGAAGAATGGTTAATTATATTTTCTATATTCATATAATGAAATAAAAAACAGAAATTAAAAATTAATGAGGCACTGATATAAGCAAAAATATTGATGAAGTTGCAAACGTAATATTGACTGAAAAGAGACATGAGCAAATACGTATTACATGATACCATTTTATAGTTCAGAATTAGTCAAAACCAATTCATGGTGTTAGATCAGAACAGTATTTAGTTTTGGAGAGGATAGAGGAGTAATAACTAGAAAGTGACACAACTGGGTTTCTCCAGTACCATTAATTGTATGATAATTTACTGCATTAAAAACTTGAGAAGAGGGGGAAGGCAACCCACAATTTGTAAGTTTACCTGCTAAAGTTCAACCAGGTTCTCATAGTGAATATCAGAGAAAAATTGATTCTGGCTTCTATTGGGAGAGAGGAAAATTAACCAATATGAAATAGCCAGATCTTTCTGTTCTTAACAAGGCTTGCTTTTAAGAGAAACTTTTTTACCAGAGCTTTACCTATTGGGATATTAATCAGAGCCTAACCTACCTGGTAAAAGGGAAATACCCAACTCCAGGCTGCTCTTGCCTTCCATGAAGAGAAAAAGAAGTTATGAATTCCAGCCCCCACCAGCCATACTTTCCACCTCAGGCAAGGGGAAACAACTGATATGCACCTGTGAATTTCACAGATTGAAACCTAATTATAGGACTATAGAATACTCCCTTCCCCACATACCTTACCACCACGTTACTAAAGGCCTGTTTACCTGATATGCTTTCACTAGTTTATCATGTTCAGACTTCAACAAAAAAATCACAAGGCATACCCAAATGCAAAAAACACAGAAGAGACTCAGCAAGCATTAGAACCAGACTCAGAAATGGCAGGGAATTTGGATATAAGAATGTAAATTAAAGAACTGTGACTGGGGGGCCCCTAGGTGGCTTAGTCGGTTAAGCATCTGGCTCTTGATTTCTGCTCAGGTCATGATCTCATGGTTCGTGGTTCAAGTCCTGCATCAGGCTCTCTGCTGTCATTGCAGACTCTGCTTCAAATTCTCTGTCCCCATATATGCTCCTCCCATGCCCATGCTGTCTCCCTCTGTCTCTCAAAAATAAACAAACAAACAAAAAACAACTGTGATTGATGTTCTAAGCGTTCTAAGAGTTCTAATGTCTAAAAAGTAGAGAACATATAAGAAAACATGGATAATGGAAATTCTAAAAAAGAAAAAGAAAGATATATTAGACATAAGAAGCACTGTAACAGAAATGAAGGACTTTAATAGGCTTATTAGTAGACTGGACGTGGCTAAGGAAGGATAATCCGTGAGCTTGAGGATATGCCAATAGAAAATCCCAAAAGTGAAATGTAAACAGGAAAAAGCCTGGCGGGGAAAAAAAAAAAAAAAAAAAAGAATAAACATCTTTATGAGCACTGAGTAAGGTATGGAATTTTCAATCATTATGTTATATACCCAGAACTAATTTTACATTGTATGTTAAATATACTTCAATTTAAAAAGAAAGAAAGAAAGAAAGAAAGAAAGAAAGAAAGAAAGAAAGAAAGAAAATGGTAAAGATTTATATCACCCCCCAAACTAATTATTCCATTTAATCTGCCTAAAAATCCATACAAGTCTTTCATGTCCTAGGGTTAAGAAAAGATTTCTGAGGGGCGCCTGGGTGGCGCAGTCGGTTGAGCGTCCGACTTCAGCCAGGTCACGATCTCGCGGTCCGTGAGTTCGAGCCCCGCGTCAGGCTCTGGGCTGATGGCTCAGAGCCTGGAGCCTGTTTCCGATTCTGTGTCTTCCTCTCTCTCTGCCCCTCCCCCCGTTCATGCTCTGTCTCTCTCTGTCGCAAAAATAAATAAACGTTGAAAAAAAAAAAAAAAAGAAAAGATTTCTGAAACAAAATGCAAAATTGACTAGCATAATGTAAAGATTGAACATTACAACCTTATGAAAATTTGGTAATTATCTATTAATAATAATACAAATGATAATACAAGTAAGAATATATATTGTAAAGCTTGTAATAACAAAGATCCAATATTGAGCACATGAGAAAAGTTTTACCAGTTAACAAGAAAAAAGACTTGCAACACAATAGATGATTGGACAAAACACTTGAACTGGAACTTCACAAAAGAGAAATTCTAAATTAAATGTTGCTCAGCAGTAGTAGTAATCAGGAAAGTGTAATTAAGTATTATTAAAACCCCAAAGCACAGAGAAAATGTTAGATTTAGTTGATTGCCAAGAGTTTAAAAGAATATGGTAGCAGTTAAGATTTTCTGCGAAGTAGACATGGAGACAGTTTTACCATTCAGGATGTTTTTGAAGAAGGGAAAGAAAAGAGGCAAAATAGGAAGCTGGGAAAGCCAAGCTGGGAAGCAACCCCAGAAGACAGTCTCCATGGGCACTGCAGAATTGCAACCAAAATGTCCTGTCATAGTTGTCCTGCATTAGGTTGAAATGGCTAGGCATTTACACTTCCACCTGAATAAGTCACTGGATGTGGGCCATTTTGTGGAATAGTGTGGCCATGGTGAGAAGGCTCTGTGCAGCTGAGGCAATCCTGGAAGGAGTTCACACCTGAGGCTGTCCACTGTCAGCCATGACAGCAACTGAGCCCACGAATTCTTTGAAAGAGAATCTGAACAGTGTATCTTCGTGTTCACGATGTATGTGAACTGTCGCGCACCACTGGAGTTTTGTCAGTTGCTATAACCACTTCAAAGAACAATTTGGAATTACCTAATAAAGTCATAGATGTACACATCCTATAATCCAGTTATTCCACTTACAACGATACATGGCTCTCAAACTGAGTGTGTGTGTCAGAGTCAACTAGAAGACTTGTTAAAACAGATTAGCGTGGCCTCAAGTTCAGTGTCTGAGGTAGAACTAAAAAAATATGTACTTCTAACAAGTCCTCAGGGTAATGCCATTGCTGCTTCTCCAGGGGCTTCACTTTGAAGACTGGTGCTCTGTAGAACATTTATACCCCACTCTGCACACTCATCCCATCCCTACCAAACACACAGATATATGTATACACCTGTACATTTCAGTATTGTTTATAAAATCTGGAAATGACACAAAATGAATATATAAATTCTAGTATAATCATACAATGGAATTCAATACAGTACTAAAAATGAAATAACCACAGCTACATGCAACATAGATAAATGTTAAAATGTTCAAAAAATCTAAATTCTATTATGAAGGAATGCATATGAGGTAAGCTATTCTTTTTAAAATTTCTTGGGGCGCCTGGGTGGCTCAGTCGGTTGAGCGTCGACTTCGGCTCAGGTCACGATCTCGCGGTCCGTGAGTTCGAGCCCCGCGTCGGGCTCTGGGCTGATGGCTCGGAGCCTGGAGCCTGTTTCCGATTCTGTGTCTCCCTCTCTCTCTGCCCCTCCCCCGTTCATGCTCTGTCTCTCTCTGTCCCCAAAATAAATAAATGTTAAAAAAAAATTCAAAATTTCTTTTAATGTTTATTTATTTTTGAGACAGACATAGACAGAATGTGAGTAGGGGACGTGCAGACAAAGAAGGAGACAGAATCCAAAGTAGGCTCCAGGCTCCAAGCTGTCAGCACAGAGCCCAATGCAAGGCTTAAACCCACGAACTGTGAGACCATGACCTGGGCTGGAATCTGACACTTCACAGACTAAGCCACTCAGGCACCCCTGAGATAAACTATTCTTAAAAAGCAAAGATGCTTGGGGCACCTGGGTGTCTCAGTTGGTTAAGTGTCTGACTTTGGCTCAGGTCATAATCTCATGGTTTGTGAGTTCAAGCCCTGCATTGGTCTCTGTACTGTCAGCTCAGAGCCTGGAGCCTGCTTTGGGTTCTGTGTCTCCATCTCTCTCTGCCTCTCTCCTGCTCTCACTCTGTCTCCGTCTCTTTCAAAAATAAATAAAACATTAAAAAAGAGAGCAAAGGTGATTATTACAAATGTCACATACTGGTTATTTTTGGAAGAATGAAGGAATTTGTAAGGAGGTTGATCATAGTTGGCTTTTGAAGTTTTGTCAATGTTCCTTTTCTTGACCTGTGAGGTAGGACATATATGATCACATTATAATTATTCTTTAGATTACATATACTTATTTTATATGCTTTTCTTTTATACTGAGATACAATTGACATATAACATTATATTAGTTTCATGTATACAGTATAATAATTCCGTATTTGTATGTATTACAAATGATCACAATAAGACTAGTTAGTATCCATCACCATATATAGTTACATTTTTTTATTAAGATCTCTTAAGATCTTAAGATCTACTATTGTAGGAATATAATACAATATTATCAATTATAGTCACCATGCTTTTGACCCCTTTACCCATTCACCTACCACCATTTATATGCTTTTCTATAGGGATTATATATCTCAGAATAAAATAGATAAAAAATACATGAACAGCATAGCAAACTTCTATAATGAGACTTATTTTGAAAAGATTAACTCCAGTATAAAATTACTGTTATCTCCTATTGCAACTATTTAGAATCTCATTAAGTTTACAACAATTACTTACGGAAATTGCTTCTCTTCCCTGACGAGAATGTTAACTCCAGTCAGGTATCTCACTGATTCATGAGTAGCCAACTTGTCCTACTTTCAAAAGGACTTTGGAATTAGAGAAAACTTTTACAAGTCCCCGTACTTTATAGTATCACCCATGGAAATTCTCACAGCACACCATTCCCTTAGTAATTCAGCAGTGAATTAGTAGACTGTTATATTTGTTATATTTTCAAAATAATTTCAATTAATTATCATTAAAATCACTATAACAAACTCACTCCCCATTTTAATTCAGTAAGGTTAAAAGGTTCTTACATTTAAAGAATTCTCTTATGAAGGAGCTACCTGCCATTGTTACCCAAGGTGATTGAGAGTGAATATATTTTCATCTTTATTCTATGCTGACCTCTCCTCCTCCTCCTCTCCTTCTTTCTCCTCCTTCTTCCCTTCCATTTCTTCCTACTCTTCCTCCTCCTCCTCCCTTTTCTTCTTCCTCTTCTACCTCTTCCTTTTCTTCTTCATCTTCCTCTACTTCTTCATCTTCTTCTTTGTCTTCAATTTCACAGCTTTATCAATTCCTTCAGAGCTGTGGGTTTTATTATTATTACGTATGATCAAATGTGGAGGAAACTATATGTAAAAAGGATAGCATAGAGTGTTTTAGAAGAGACACCCAAAAAATTAACATAACCCACGGCAATGAAAGGGAGTCATTTATCTAAAGTAAATGAATGTATATTCACTTATAAGCATTTTGCAACTTTGTGGGAGTTAATATTTTCTCTAGCATATCATGAATAAGACATGTGTCACATCTATTACAATAAGTGCAAACAAGCCCTAGCACTTGGACTCGTTCTTTAAAAAGATTATCAACAACATGTAAATCATGTTCTGCATTTCTTTGATGGGATAAAATTGTTAGAATGGTGAAGCTAGAGGTATTTATTTGCTTATTTCTGACAAGATCACTTACATCATGTTGCACTGTTTCCCATAGGAATTGCTGCTGGCTGCCACATTTATTTGGATGTCTTTGCATGACAAAAAGGCTGGGCTCCGTTAAAGTATCATTTGCAATGAATTTACATCCTTCCTCAGGGATAAATCTAACCATTAGATATTATGCAGGAAGACTGATTTTTATAAAAGACTACTGTTCTTTGGGTTCCAATCCACATTCAAAAATAGCCAAGGATAAAATAGAAATATTTGACAGAGAAGGCGAGATCAATTAACTTTCACATGATCTTGAAAAGCCATTTCCAAATTCTAGTTAAAATGCTAGGGAATATCTATAGAATTTAGGGGATAATCTAAAGGCTTTCAATGTATATTTATAAGGGTTTGTATTCTTCACACAAGAAAGCTGATGTTCTAGCGACAAACAGAAATTAAGAATAAATTTAAGAATCAATCAAAGGTTCTATGTTCAAGATCATGTTTATAGTTTTTTATTACTATGTACATATATTTCATTCATTAATTGAGAAACCTGATACTTTCTAGCAATACTTTTTGATACAGAAGGCAACTCTGGGGAGTTGAGGAAGATGGCGGCATAGGAGGACGCTGGGCTCACTGCGTCCTGCTGATCACTTAGATTCCACCCACATCTGCCTAAAGAACCCAGAAAAAAGTCAGAAGACTAGCAGAATGGACTCTCCGGAGCCAAGCGTAGACAAGAGGCCCACAGAGAGGGTAGGAAGGGTGGAGTGGCAGTGCACACTGCACGGAATGGCGGGAGGGAGCCGGGGCGGTGGAGGGGCAGCCCGCCCAGCAAGGCAGAGCCCCTGAGTCTGGCTTGCAAAAGTGGAGGGGCCGGACGGAGTGAGTTCTGACAGCCAGCAGGACTTAACATCTGGAATGTTATAAGTCAACAGCTCTGCTCGGAGTGGGGGAGGGCTAGAGGACAAAAGGAGGAAGAGTTGTTGAGCCCCAGAAGACAGAGCTCAGCTTGGCAGGGAACAAAGGCGCTCACCAGCGCCATCTCCCTTGCTCATCCCCCAGCCAAAATCCCAAAGGGAACCAGTTCCCATCACTGAACTTGCTTGCACCACACAAATGCCCAATGCTGTGCTTCTGTGGATCCATCCCTCCTAATGGCCTGCCTCCCTCCGGTTGCTGCAGGACCCCTCCTGCAGGGGACCACCAATGGCAAAACGAGCTAAGCCTTCCCCTCCCGCCCCTGTGCACCTTGCAGATCCACCCCTGCTAATACACCCTTGGCCAGATCCCATCGAACCAGCACCACAAGCCTGGCAGTGTGCAAGCAGCCAAGACAGGGGCCACACCACTCCACAGTGAGTCCTGCCCCTGGGAGAGGGGAAGATAAGGTACACACCAGTCTTACTGTGTCACCAGCAGTGGGCCAGGGACAGACATCGTGTCTGACTACGGCCCCGCCCACCAACACAAGTGTCTTCGGACAACACAGGGGAAGTGCCCTGCAGTTTGGAGCTACCACAGGAACTACCCAAAATGACAAAATGGAAGAATTATCTTTAACAGAAACTCCAGGAAGTAGTGACAGATAACAAATTGATCAAAAGCGATTTAAGCAATATAACAGAACAAGAATGTAGAATAATGGTCATAAAATTAATCACTGACCTTGAAAAAAGCATAAAGAGCAGCAGAAAATCTATTGCTACAGAGATCAAAGGACTAAGAAATACTCATGAACTAAAAAATGCTATAAATCAGGTGCAAAATAAAATGGAGATGGCCATAGCATGGATTGAAGAGGCAGAGGAGAGAATAGGTGAATTAGAAGATAAAATTATGGAAAAAGAGGAAGCTGAGAAAAAGAGAGATAAAAAAAACCTAGGAGTATGAGGGGAGAATTAGAGAACTAAGTGATGCAATCAAATGGAACAATATCTGTAAGATAGGAATTCCAGAAGAGGAAGAGAGAGAGAAAGGGGCTGAAGGTGTACTTGAACAAATCATAGCTGAGAACTTCCCTGATCTGGGGAGGGAAAAAGGCATTGAAATCCAAGAGGCACAGAGAACTCCCTTCAGACAACTTGAATCAATCTTCTGGAGGACATATCATAGTGAAACTGGCAAAATACATGGAAAAAGAGAAAATTCTGAAAGCAACTAGGGATAAACAGGCTCTAACTTACAAAGGTAGACACATAAGAGTAGTGACTGACCTATCTACTGAAACTTGGCAGGCCAGAAAGGAATGGCAGGAAATCTTCCATGTGATGAACAGAAAAAATATGCAGCCGAGAATCCTTTATCCAGCAAGTCTGTCATTCAGAATAGAAGGAGAGATAAAGGTTTTCCCAAACAAACAAAAACTGAAGGAATTAATCACCACTAAACCAGCCCTACAAGAGATCCTAAGGGGATTCTGTGAGTGAAATGTTGCAAGGACCACAAAGTACCAGAGACATCACTATAAGCATGAAACCTACAGACATCACACTGACTCTAAACCCATATATTTCAATAATAACACTGAATGTAAATGCACTAAATACTCCAACCAAAAGACACAGGGTATCAGAATGGACAAAAAAACAAGACCCATCTATTTGCTGTCTACAAGAGACTCATTTTAGACCTGAGGACACCTTCAGATTGAAAGTGAGGGGATGGAGTACTATCTATCATGCTACTGGAAGTCAAAAGAAAGCTGGAGTAGCCATACTTATATCAGACAAACTAGACTTTAAATTAACGGCTGTAACAAGAGATGAAGAAGGGCATTATATAATTACAGGATCTATCCATCAGGAAGAGCTAACAATTATAAATGTCTATGTGCCAAATACGGGAGCCCACAAATATATAAAAAAATTAATCACAAACATAAGCAACCTTATTGATAAGAATGTGGTAATTGCAGGGGAATTTAATACCCCACGTAGAGCAATGGATGGACCATCTAAACACAGGATCAATAAAGAAACAAGGGCCCTGAATGATACATTGGATCAGACTGGCTTCATAGATACATGTAGAACTCTGCATCCCAAAGCAACAGAATATACTTTCTTCTCGAGTGCACATGGAACATTCTACAAGATAGCTCACATACTGTGTCACAAAACAGCCATTCATAAGTATAAAAGAATTGAGATAATACCATGCACATTTCAGACCACAATGCTATGAAACTTGAAATCAAACACAGGAAAAAGTCTGGAAAACCTCCAAAAGCATGGAGGTTAAAGAACACCCTACTAACGAATGAGTGGGTCAACCAGGCAATTCGAGAAGAAATTAAAAAATATATGGAAACAAACGAAAATGAAAATACAACAATCCAAACGCTTTGGGACGCAGCGAAGGCAGTCCTGAGAGGAAAATACATTGCAATCCAGGCCTATCTCAAGAAACAAGAAAAATCCCAAATACAAAATCTAACAGCACACCTAGAGGAAATAGAGGCAGAACAGCAAAGGCAGCCTAAACCCAGCAGAAGAAGAGAAATAATAAAGATCAGAGCAGAAATAAACAATATAGAATCTAAAAAAACTGTAGAGCAGATCAACGAAACCAAGAGTTGGTTTTTTGAAAAAATAAACAAAATTGACAAACCTCTAGCCACGCTTCTCAAAAAGAAAAGGGAGATGACCCAAATAGATAAAATCATGAATGAAAATGGAATTATTACAACCAACCCCTCAGAGATACAAGCAATTATCAGGGAATACTATGAAAAATTATATGCCAACAAACTGGACAACCTGGAAGAAATGGACAAATTCCTAAGCACCCACCCACTTCCAAAACTCCAACAGGAAGAAATAGAAAACTTGAACAGACCCATAACCAGAGAAGAAATTGAATCAGTCATCAAAAATCTCCCAACAAATAAGAGTTCAGGACAAGATGGCTTCCCTGGGGAATTCTACCAGACATTTAAAGCGGAGATAATACCTATCATTCTCAAGCTGTTCCAAAAAAATAGAAAGGGAAGGAAAACTTCCAGACTCATTTTAAAGCCAGCATTACTTTGATTCCCAAACCAGACAGAGACCCAGCAAAACAAGAGAACTACAGGCAATACCCCTGATGAATACGGATGTAAAAATTCTCAGCAAGATACAAGAAAATCGAATTCAACAGCATATAAAAAGAATTATTCACCATGATCAAGTGGGATTCATTCCTGGGACGCAGGGCTGGTTCAACATTCACAAAGCAATCAATGTGATACATCACATTAATAAAAGAAAAGAGAAGAATCATATGATCCTGTCAATCAATACAGAAAAAGCATTTGACAAAATTCATCATCCTTTCTTAATAAAAACCATCAAGAAAGTCAGGATAGAAGGAACATACTTAAACATCATAAAAGCCATTTATGAAAAGCCCACAGCTAATCTCATCCTCAATGGGGAAAAACTGAGAGCTTTCCCCCTGAGATCAGGAACATGGCAGGGACGTCCACTCTCACTGCTGTTGTTTAACATAGTGTTGGAAGTTCTAGCATCAGCAATCAGGCAACAAAAGGAAATCAAAGGCATCAAAATTGGCAAAGATGAAGTCAAGCTTTCACCTTTTGCAGACGACATGATATTATATATGGAAAACCTGATAGACTCCACCAGAAGTCTGCTACAACTGATACATGAGTTCAGCAAAGTTGCAGGATACAAAATTAATGTACAGAAATCAGTTGCATTCTTATACACTAATACTGAAGCAACAGAAAGACAAATAAAGAAACTGATCCCATTCACAGTTACACCAAGAAACATAAAATACCTAGGAATTAACTTAACCCAAGATGTAAAAGATCTGAATGCTGAAAACTATTGAAAGCTTATGAAGGAAATTGAAGAAGATACAAAGAAATGGAAAAACATTCCATGCTCATGGATTGGAAGAATAAATATTTTTAAAATATCAATACTACCCAAAGCAATCTACACATTCAATGCAATCCCAATCAAAATTGCATCGTCATTCTCTCAGAGCTAGAACAAACATTCCTAAAATTTGTATGGAACCACAAAAGACCCCAAATAGCCAAAGTAATATTGAAGAAGAAGAACAAAGTGGGAGGCATCACAATCCTAGACTTTAGCCTCTACTACAAAGCTGTAATCATCAAGACAGCATGGTATTGGCACAAAAACAGACACATAGACCAATGGAATAGAATAGAGACTCCAGAACTGGACCCTCAAAAGTATGGCCAACTCATCTTTGACAAAGCAGGAAAGAATATCCAATGGAAAAAAGACAGTCTCTTTAACAAATGGTGCTGGCAGAACTGGACAGCAACATGCAGAAGAATGAAACTAGACCACTTTCTTACCCATTCCAAAAAAAAAAAAAAAAAATAAACACCTCAAAATGGATAAAGGACCTGAATGTGAGACAGGAAACCATCAAAACCCTAGAGGAGAAAGCAGGAAAAAAACCTCTCTGACCTCAGCCGCAACAATTTCTTACTTGACACATCCCCAAAGGCAAGGGAATTCAAAGCAAAAATGAACTATTGGGACCTCATGAAGATAAAAAGCTACAGCTACTGCTACAGCCACTCTGGAAGACAGTGTGGAGACTCCTCAAAAAATTAAAAATAGAATCACCCTACAATAATAGCACTATTAGGAATTTATCCAAAGGGTACAAGAGTGCTGATTTATAGGGCACATGTACCCCAATGTTTACAGCAGCACTCTCAACAATAGCCAAATTATGGAAAGAGCCTAAATGCTCATCAACTGATGAATGGATAAAGAAGTTGTGGTTTATATATATAATAGAATACTACTTGGCAATGAGAAACAATGATATCTTGCCATTTGTAATGTGGATGGAACTGGAGGGTATTATGCTAAATGAAATAAGTCAGTCAGAGAAAGACCGATATCTTATGTTTTCACTCATAGGTAGAATTTGATAAACTTAACAAAAGACCATTGGGGAAGGAAAGGGGAAAAAATAGTTTCAAATAGAGAGGGAGGCAAACCATAAGAGACTCTTAAATACAGAGAACAAACAGGATTGATGGCGGGGGGGGGGGGAGTGTCAGGAGGAGAGGGAAAAATGGGTGATGGGCATTGAGGAGGGCACTTGTTGGGATAAGCACTGGGTCTTGTATGTAAGCGATGAATCATGGGACTCTATCCCGAAGCCAAGAGCCCACTGTATACAGTGTATGTTAGCTAACTTGACAATAAATTATATTTTAAAAATAAATAAATAAAATAAAAAATAAAAATAAAAAATAAAAGATTACCACAGGGTACTTTTGGGATTTCCATTTGTTCTTGTGCTTGCAGGTTGGGTGTGTGTTTCCAACTAATTAATATGATTACTTTGCCTCCATAAAGCAGGGACACCAATAAGATAAACAAAAGCAAAATTCCTAAGCTCTGTAATCAGCCCTTCTGTTACAGAAATGTAAAGCAAATGCACCTGTAGTTTTCTTGGCATAAACTCTGACCAATTCATGAATCTGAAAGTTAGATGCTACAGATTTAAAAGTTAGAAGTTGTTCTTACTAATGTAAACTGAGTGCATCTTTAACAGTGTTAGAAAAAGTTTTATAGTATTATAAATTCCAAAATATGGGCTTACAGTTGAGGGTGCCTAAAAATTTTGGTTTTAGGGCCAGTGATCTTGGGAGGTATGAACTCTTATTATCCCCACATTTAATGACATAAGATTTTAAGTGAGAAGGGTCTTGTGGAATACATATGCTTTTCATCTCACATTTGAGAGAACACTAAGTTTTAACTAGACTAGTTCTGTTAGAGTGCTCTGGGCTGGAATCTTAGAGTGTGTCGTGTGGTACTATTTAAGGTTAGATAAATCAAACTCTGAGAACTACACTGGAACATGGGGCTCAAACACATGCTGTGATAAGACCAGATATTTTCCCCCCAAAAAATGAATATCCTTACTATAAATTATCCTGAGAAAGAAAATGACAGGCTGGTGACTGAGTTTTGAAAATTGAAGCCTCAGAACTGAGGGTACGAAGTATATGAAGACTCTATTGGAGTGGTTTAAGCAGCCCCATTATTTATAATCATGAAAAAAAAATAGGTAGGGATCATAATACATTTCAGAGAATGTGAGCTCTACCATCAATACTTACAACAGTGGAATACTTGGCCTTCTCTGTTCAGTATCTGGTCCTCTAACCCCTACCCAAATATTCAGAAAAAAACAGTTTATTCTAGCAAACAGTTTATTCAATGGTTCCTCAAAATTACATTTACTATAGAATATCACAAAACTTGGAATAAAATATTTGAACCAATGGCCCAACAGACATTAGCATAGGTAAGGGAAAGATGCATGGAGGTGAGGAGTTATTTTTAGTTTAAAGAAGGCATATTTTAGGACTCTCAGTCTTGTTGATGTGATATCCGATCTCACAAATCGTTCAAATCTTTTAACCTCTTTGACTGACCAGTGAGTACTTGCAGAGTATATTCTCTCTTTAGTTTTACATTTCTCAATCAGCTGTGACTGGTTCAGAATGCAAAATCAACAGTTGTGAATTTTTGATAAACATTGTGAGGAGTAACGCAACAAAACTGATGGAATTATGTTTGTATGTAGTGGCCACTTACCTAATACTTCATCGGTTTTAATATGCTGTATGTACCAGTTTCTATTCTCCTTTTTCCTGAGATCATTTGTAAGATGGAAATAAGTCTCCTGGAGAAAAAGAGCAGGAAATGTACACCCTAAAGGCAAAATGCATCTATCTAGTCAACATTTCATTTAGGTTATTTGAAGCTGAAATCTTGCTTCTGTAATTCAGACATCTAATATGTAATTATGGAGAAGCAGAGACATGGCTCACTCAGTTCATAGTAGTTAATATTGCTACACGTATCTAGATAACTGATTGCTTTAAAATGCTATTAAGGGAATGAATTGAAGCTGAAAACATAGGAAAGTCAAGGTCTGACAGTTTCCAAAGATAAATTATTTATTCTTGAAAACAGTGATCTCTCATTCAGGTTAGTGCTAAGTGATGTCTACTAGGTTTCAGAAAATTCAACAGAAGACATACTTTATAAGTTTTAAATTTCTCTATTTGAAATCTTTCTGAACTTGGGGCGCCTGGGTGGCGCAGTCGGTTAAGCGTCCGACTTCAGCCAGGTCACGATCTTGCGGTCCGAGAGTTCGAGCCCCGCATCAGGCTCTGGGCTGATGGCTCAGAGCCTGGAGCCTGTTTCCGATTCTGTGTCTCCCTCTCTCTCTGCCCCTCGCCCGTTCATGCTCTCTCTCTGTCCCAAAAATAAATAAACGTTGAAAAAAAAAAATTAAAAAAAAAATAAAAAAAATAAAAAGAAATCTTTCTGAACTTGAATTTAGTGTGTGCTTTTCTATAATGCATTAAAATTTTCTTTTCCAGCAGATTCTTGGACATATAGAAATATAATTGATTTGTAAATATTTACCTTGGTCCAGCAACCCTGTAAAGCTTACTTATTAATTCTAGTACTTTATAGATGCTAAAACCTTCCTAACTTGTTTTATATATTGTTTAAATTTTATTTTCCAAGTTTTTTTTCTTGGTGTATGGAAATATTATTATGTTATGCTAACTCTTTATCTAAAATATGTTTTACTTTTATTTTTTTCAATATATGAAATTTATTGTCAAATTGGTTTCCATACAACACACAGTGCTCATCCCAAAAGATGCCCTCTTCAATACCCATCACCCACCCTCCCCGCCCTCCCACTCCCCATCAACACTCAGTTTGTTCTCAGTTTTTAAGAGTCTCTTATATTTTTGGCTCTCTTCCACTCTAACCTCTTTTTCTTTTTTTCCTTCCCATCCCCCATGGGTTTCTGTTAAGTTTCTCAGGATCCACATAAGAGTGAAAACATACGGTATCTGTCTTTCTCTGTATGGCTTATTTCACTATCTAAAATATGTTTTAAATATGCTTAGTAATATTAAGAATAATTCTCAAATAATGAGAATTAATTAATTATATTTCTTTCCTTTCCTTATGTTATTTATTCATTTATTTTCCTTATTGTACCGGCTAAAAACTCCATTGTATGGTCAATATAGCCAGTATCTAGAGGTGGTATTAGTCATCCTTGTTTTATTTTGGCACTGAGAATGAAAGCTGTAAATATTCCATTGTTAATTATGATGTTTACTATAGGTTTTTATGTATATCTTTATCAAAGTATGGATATTTCCTTTTTTAAGTCTGATAAGAGTTTTAGTTAGGAATGGACATTGAATTTGATCTGGTATTTTTCTGTATCTATTGACAACATTATTTCCTTTTAAATCGGCATTCACTTAAAATCATAAATGAGAATGCCTTTTAAGTACCTTCTGTGTATTTATAAAGTTTACTGTAAAGATTATCCTCCTAAGGACATATTAGGAAATAGTTTCCTTTTTGTATTTTCTAAAATAATTTATATAAGAGTGAAAATACTCTTTTTTAAATATTTGTTTTTTTATTCTTTTAAATATTTATTTAATTTTGAGAGAGAGAGAGACAGAGTGCGAGCAGGCGAGGAACAGAGAGAGAGGGAGACACAGAATCCAAAGCAAGCTCCAGGCTCCGAGCTGTCAGCACAGAGCCTGATGCGGGGCTCGAACTCACGAACTTCGAGATCATGACCTGAGCTGAAGTCAGACACTTAACCAACTGAGCCACCCAGGAGCCCGTAAACATTTTTATTCTAAAATTACTTTAAGTCTTCTTTTTCTTAATTGTTCCACTAGTGAATTTGTCTGAAATGAAAAATATTAATCAAGTGAGAAATAAAATAATTTCACAGATAGAAATCATTTCAGAATTATTAAAGATAAAATCTGGATTTAGGAGACTTGGTTTTACATTTACATTGAGGGAACTTGCTAAAAGTATTTGCTGCCTTCAGATTTTGTCCAAAATTAGATATCCTTATTTACTTGGTCTTAGTGTAGCATATGTGATAATGCTGTAAAACTAACGACCCCACAGTCTTGGTGGCTGAATTAATAGGGGATTTATTTCTCCTCTTCCTAGTCTGCGGGTTAGCTGGAGTGGCTCTGCTTTGGACTGAAAGCCAGATATAGCTCTGTTCCGCTTGTCTCTCATTCTAAGAACTGCTGCTACCCAGAGCATGCATTCTCACAGTGAAAGTCAGAAGTGTAAAAGGGGCAATGAGAATCACATGATCCCTCTTAAAGCCTGTCACTTCCTTCAATGTTCTATTGCTTAAACCAAGAGTGGAGCCAAACACAGTATCAATGTCAGGAGGATCAAACAATGGTAAAGATATAGAGGAAAAGAAAATGTGAATAAATTTTTCAAAATACTACATCTGGAAACCATAGGCCAGCATCTACAGAGCTGACTCCTGACAGACAACAGAGCAGGATGTGGGCACTAAGTAAGCAGGCAGAGCTGAGCAAGAGCACACATAAGAGGCTGAGGACTGATGCCTATGTTTATTTCACAGACTTGCCAATCAGACAGCTAGGCTTTCCCCTCCAAGCAGGAGTTAGTAAGGGAGCAAAGGGAGGCATGGAGTTTTATAGGAAAGGAAAGCTCTCTACATGGAAACAGAAAGAATAAGAACGATCAAGACAGCTTTTATGTTCTCTCAGCTCGTCTGAAGTTTGCAGCAGATTTCTTCCTGACTATTTCTTCCTGACTATAAGCCCCTGACCTCTCTTCTATCAGAGCATTTACTTTAGAAACTTGTAATTGCAAATTATTTTTCTTACCCTTTGTAGGTATAAATCTCCTCCTAGCCTCATGCCAGTTTTACAGTCTAGGAATTCCTTTCTTTAAGGACCTAAACAATTAGCAAACCAATGACCTTATCACAATGACCAACCTCTCACTTCTCACCTACCATCCCCCACTACTTTTTCTATGTACTCACCCTAGCTCTTAAACACTCTCCCACCTTTTGTTTCTGGGGACTTGAGCTACATCTCTATTATTTCAAGAGTCTTCAATAAAGTCTTCCTTGCTTGTTTACTCTTTCCAGTGCAATTTTTCTTTCCTCTTGACTATGACTAAGGGTTATTCGTCTAACATTAAAATAAGTACACCTTGGCCAACTCTTCAGAGCAGTGTGTGTGTGCGCGTGCGTGCGCACACGCGCGTGCGCATGCGCATGCCCATGTCCTTTCTCTCAGTGGTTTTTTTTTTTAAAGATTTATTATTTGGTAACAATTTAAAATATATGGAAAAGTTGCAAAGATGGTAGAGAAGGTTCCCATATGCCTCTGTCTAGTCCCACTTAGTACTATTATCTTATATTATCATGGTATATTTACCAAAATTAAGAAATTAATATTTAGAACAATAATGTTAATTCAACTTTACTCTTTATTCACTTTTATTATTTAACTTTATTCTTGATTAATATTATTAATTCACTTTACTCTTTCACTTTTCCCACAAATGTCCTTTATCTTTTCCTGGATCTAATTCATAATATCATATTGCATTTAGTAAAGTTTCTTTCATCAGTTCTGGACTGTGACTGTTTCATAGACTTTCTTAATTTTTAATGAGCCTGATAGTTTTGCAAAGTATGGGTTAGGTATTTTGTAGAATGTTCCTCAATTTTGGTTTGTCTGATGTTTTTCTCATGATTATACTAGGGTTCTTTTTTTAAAAGAATATTATGCCACTGAAGTGACCTTTCCATCATAGCATTATCAAAGGATACATGCTATCAGTAGGACTTATTGCTATTGATATTAATCTTGATCACTCAATTAAGGTATTGTCTGTTAAGCATCTCGACTATAAAGTTTTGTGTTTTTTTTTTTTTTTTTTTTTACTTTTCATATTCTTCTTGGGAAGTGACTGAAACCAAATCATACTTGGGAGGAGGTAGTATCGACATATATAATTTGATTTTCTGTAAGAAAGAACTGTCTCTTTCATTTCATTTAGTTATTCAACAATTTCTTTATATCAGTATGGACTCATGAATATTTCTTTCTGATTACTTTTGTCAGAGAACAGAGTTTAAAAACCAATATTGGGGTGCTCAAAAAAGTATACCTTTTAATTGAAACTTCTGTGATTGTTTCTGTGATGGTAATAACTTAATTTTTCAATTATAGATTAAAGATCCCTGTGTTTGGCTCTTCTACTTTAGTAGATTAGGAGTCAGTTCTCAATATTTTCATTTAATGTCTTATTTTTCTGTTTAAGGACCTCAGGAATTAAAAAAAAAACAAAACCCTCTTAGGTATTCATCTTTCTCTGATCATGGCTTACTATCATGATTGGCCCAAACAAAACCCCCTCTTAAGTTACACTTCCCCCTTCCCTCCCATTCCATTTTCTTAAATTTTTTTTTTTCAAACGTTTATTTATTTTTGGGACAGAGAGAGAGACAGAGCATGAACGGGCGAGGGGCAGAGAGAGAGGGAGACACAGAATCGGAAACAGGCTCCAGGCTCTGAGCCATCAGCCCAGAGCCCGACGCGGGGCTCGAACTCACGGACCCTGAGATCGTGACCTGGCTGAAGTCGGACGCTTAACCGACTGCGCCACCCACACGCCCCTCCCATTCCATTTTCAATTTTCATTGCTCTTAATCTCCCATAATCCTACTTTAGGATGTTCAATATACTTTTTTGCATGTGTGTATCTTTAGTTTCTGGTGAATCCTAAAAAAGGGATATGTTTAGGTAGTATTTTTTTTAAATTTTTTTACCATTTATTTATTTTTGAGAGAACGAGACAGAGCTTGAGGGGGAGAGGGACAGCAAGGGAGGGCGACACAGAATCTGAAGCAGTCTCTAGGCTCTGAGCTGTCAGCACAGAGCCCGTGGTGGGGCTCAAACTCACACACCATGAGATCATGACCTGAGCTGAAGTTGGATGCTCAACTGACTGAGCCACCCAGGTGCCCCTAGGTAGTATTTCGATTTAAACTTATAGTGTTCTATACATATCATTATTTTATTATACTAATTTGGATTTTTTATAGATGAGGCATGTTTGTCTATATTAGTAAGTATTGCTTTCTCTTATTTCAATTTGCATGTTTCTAATATTCATCTTTTTCCCCCTGTGTTTTCTTTCTTGCTTTTTCATCTTCATTCCTTGTGCCCTTTCAATGGTGAGAGCTCCACACTATTTCAGAAATTAATACCTTGTTTATTTTATACTTAGCAAATAATTTTCTATTTTGACATTAGAAATTTGGCCTAGTATCCTTTCATGAATTAAATCTTTAGTATGAATGTATTCATCTATCAACTTTTACATTATAAATATTATTTTTTTCTCCTTTATAATGTTATTATCCAAAAAGATAGTTTACAACTTCATATATTCAAATTGCTCAGTGTTTAAACAGCTGTTCAATTCTTTTAATTTTTTCTTGCACAAATTTAATTTTATGGTAATCTACAAGTTTTTATTGTTGCTACTTATAATTTGTATATTTCTACTTAAATTTTCTAATTGGTTATTGCTGACAAATATGAAATCTATGAATTTTTGTACATTCACCTTAATAAAATCTCCTCTATTATTTCAAACATTTTTGTTCATTGATTTACCGTTTTTTAGTATAATTATATTATTTATAAATGATGACAATGTTCTCTATTCCATTTCATTCTTTACACATCCTATTCTATTTCTCATCTTAATATATTGGTCAGGATATCTGTAACTGTTGTTAACAATAGCAGTCAAAAAGGACTTTTTGTCTTGTGCTTGTGTTTAGAAGGATTGCTTAAAGTTTCTGCATTAAATATGTTTCTTACTGGATACTTTTTAGATATAACTTTTATCTTAAGGATTTTTCATGTAGGTCTTGCCTTTGAAATAGATTTTTCCCCTTAAATAAGTATTTTATCTTATCTAATATTTTCCAACATCTATCAAAATAATCTGATAATTTTTTCTTTAGGTCATCAAGTTGAAAAAACATATACATACATGGTAGGATTAAATTTGTTAAAGTTTATCAATTGTGTGGGGCACCTGGTTGGCTCAGTCGGTTAAGCGTCCGACTTCAGCTCAGGTCACAATCTCGCGGTCCGGGAGTTTGAGCCCCACGTCGGGCTCTGGGCTGATGGCTCGGAGCCTGGAGCCTGTTTCCGATTCTGTGTCTCCCTCTCTCTCTGCCCCTCCCCCGTTCATGCTCTGTCTCTCTCTGTCTCAAAAATAAATAAACGTTAAAAAAAAAAAAGTTAAAATAAAAAAGTTTATCAATTGTGTGATTTATAAAGTCTACATATTTTAGTGGCACCTCAATGGCTCAGTCAGTTAAGTGTAAGACTCTTGATTTCAGCTCAGATCATGATCCCAGGGTCATGGCAGTGAGCTCCACATCAGGATCTATACTGAGCATGGAGCCTGCTTAAGATTCTCTCTCTCCCTCTGTCTCTGTCCCTTCCTGACTTGTGCTCTCATTCTCTCTCTCTCTCTCTCTCTCTCTCTCTCTCTCTCTCTCTCTCTCAAAAAAGAATTAACTACAGTTCCTGTTCTAAATGTTGGAAATAATTTGATATTTATATGAAAATTGTTAATTTGATTTGTATTCTGATCTTATAGAAAGTACTCCACTTCTAAATGAATGGGGTTTGACAGACAAAACTTTTAAAACAGCAGCTTAAGATCTATCAAAACATGTATGAAGGAATTGATTGATATGCTGTATGCCTACAGCACAATATTTTAAAGTAAAAAATATTTTTATCATATACACTTTATAAATTATAATCTTATAATAATTGGAATGTAGATGAAAGCAAAAACCAAAAATATGTAAGTTGGAAATACAAATTTAGTGATATATGTAGATGTAGGTCTAATATATCTCAGTTTATTTATCTTCTCAGATCACAGAAATATTACCAATGTTAATATGTGTTTGTTTTATATCTGTGAAAGCTGTTACTCATATTATTTGGCAAATAAAATGCCCATAAATTTGCTTCAGGCAAATCTGCATTCATTATGGTTGTGTATTTTTAAGTTCTCCCATCTAAGTGGTATAAACTTTACTAGCAATTTCTAGGGGAAAGAAAAACCCAAGACTTTTCCATTTCCACACATGTAAAATGTGGATGGTAATGTTGCTGCTTGACCTCATAAGGTCATTCTGAGAATCAAATTAGTTACCAGATGTAAACATCTGAGGATATTTGTCTTGAGATGCAGAACGTGGGCATGGCAGGTCATACCTTGCTGCATCTCTATAGTCTATTTTGTGATCCTTTGTTTCTTTGTTCTAGTCGATACTGCACTTGCCTACATTCAAACTACAAATTCTTCCTTCCCTGTATTATGTAGCTTATCATATCTTTGCTTTGTTCTTAGGAATTCTTGTGCTTTTTAGGTGAACGTTCTCTTTTGTGCCTGCATAATTTGGGGGTCAGCCAAGGACTTGAACACATATTTAGTCAAATTTGGGGGCTTTTCCCCTTTGTGACTCTTTCTTTCTAAGGCTTCCAAGTTTCCAGCTGTTCTGCTAACTTATTGTTATCTTCTAAGGCATCAAGTCTGCGAGATGTCACCATTTTGTTCTTCAAATCATGTAAGCTTGGGAAATGCACTCTGTTAGAAAAACAAAAGCAGGACACAGGTTTTAGCATAGCTGTCGTTCTAATCTATAAAGATTAAGAGGCGGTACCTCTGTTTATCACTGGCCCCCTTGGACTCTCCCTTGTGTCTGCATAATGTAGCTGCATTCCTGGATTTAGGCAGATTTTATGTGCAGGTACTTGGTCTCATTCCAGTATTTCTCTCACAACATCAGTAAACCTGTAGCTTTTGCTACCATCCTAACCAGAAAGCCACAGACTCACAAATCTTACCCTTCTAGTTGAAATTTTTCAAAAGTAAACTCTCCTTGGGTTCCAGGCTGTGTTTGGATGTTTTCTAGAGCCTTTAAATGATGAGTTTTTGAAAATAATTTAGTTTTTTTCATTGTAATTTGTGGGAAGATTCATGTAGCCACTTCACTCCAAATCCATTTTTGCCCACAGTTGATATTTTCATTTTCTGAACATTTAATGGTTTTATGCTCAGCATATTCACCAATTTAACTTTAATAGACTTTTTTATTTCATTTACATCAGTTTTGTCATATAGCAGGTTGCTCAGAATCACAGCTTATACATGTCTGTTTAAATTTGTAGCACTAAGGAAGGTGTTTGGCTTAAAATAGGTTTAAAAAAAATACGTGTGTACTAAATGATTACCTGAAGAGAGATATTTTTATTGTATTTACTTTGGGTTTTTCATTTTATGACATCGGTGAATATTTTATATTTAGTTCTGCTTTTGTGTTTTATTATTTTATGTTACACTATGGGGTGTCAGATTCTGTAGAAAAGACCATAATGTGATTCTCACTGTTTTGAATCACTTTTCATCCTAAGAAACCTCCATTATTCCATGAAATGCTCACTTTCATTTGTAGCAACTCACAGAGTTAGAAAGCAATTAATGTCAAATTTAATTAGACTCTAGAACATTCCCCAAACAATTATTCACAGATTACAATGAAAAACTACATTGAGTGAGACTCCTGACTAGGGCAAGAAGACAAAAGTAAGATAGCAAATAACAGAACTATAACACAAATGAAGTAAGAGTTGGAGGTAGTAAGGACATCAAAAAAATCCAAAATCAGGAAAGCAACTAAAAATGTAGAGAATGAAAAAAGATAGAAAAAAAGTCTTTAAAATTGCCAAATTTGGGGAATGATGCTTTACAAAATACCTACTAAGTGTTTGGCATTGATTTATCACAAAGTATGTTTATGTTCTCTTGTGTTAATTATAATGATGGTGTTAGTAAGAGTTTAAGAAACACAAGATGAAAAGCCAAAGCAAACTGTACTACAAAGAGTAGAGTTAGAGAATTTGAAGAAATAGAGGAAAATATAGGAAAAAGAGTGGATATATGATAGGCACAGTAAGAAGAGTATCAGGCTAATAAGCTACATTGGTATTCAAAGTTGCAGATATTCTTACCCTGGTGAGAATCCATCTTCAACAAAGGTAATACTGGGCTGGCAGTCCAAGAGTAACAAACACAGATTGAAAATTGAATATTATTTCCTAGATAATGAGTTTTCCCATGATTTCCTAAGTTCACTGGCCTGTGTCCTGCCATCTGCATCTACTAATGGTTTTCTTTTTTTTTTTTTTTTTTAATTTTTTTTTCAACGTTTATTTATTTTTGGGACAGAGAGGGACAGAGCATGAACGGGGGAGGGGCAGAGAGAGAGGGAGACACAGAATCGGAAACAGGCTCCAGGCTCTGAGCCATCAGCCCAGAGCCTGACGCGGGGCTCGAACTCCCGGACCGCGAGATCGTGACCTGGCTGAAGTCGGACGCTTAACCGACTGCGCCACCCAGGCGCCCCTCTACTAATGGTTTTCTTCTATAGGTTTAGGTTAGAACATATTCTGTGTTAGTCATGGTGGAATTAAGAAGTAAAAAGTAATCCGGGGTACCTGGGTGGCTCAGTCGGTTGAGCGTCCGACTTCGGCTCAGGTCATGATCTCACAGTTTGTGAGTTCAAGCCCCGTGTCGGGCTCTGTGCTGACAGCTCAGAGCCTGGAGCCTGCTTCAGATTCTGTATCTCCCTCTCTCTCTCTGCCCCTTCCCCACTCATGCTCTGTCTCTCTCTGTCTTAAAAATAAATAAAACATTAAAAAAAAAAAGTAATCCAAAAATTAGCCAGCCGTAAGGTTGAGAATTACACTGTGTTCTTAGCTATTTTTGGTAATCAAAGTGACAGGGAAGATTTAGGAAAATTATTTTCTAGCCTCTCATTTTGTGTTAACACAATTTGTATGACTGTGTTCTAGCACTGAATCTCATTCTATAGTCTGTCTCTTTATCCAAATACCTTCTACATGACTTCCTCCTATATATAAGGTCATACAATGAAATTTCAGTTTTCACTAAGTCAACTCCAATAGTTTATTTAGACAATTTGACTGAACCATACCTGTGTCATACATAGCCTTTAAAAATTGTATCTTCTTTGACCTCTGTTAGTTCTTGAATACTTCCATTCTGATCAGCCACATTTAAGGTACTTCAGCATTGTCCTGACAATGATTTGTCAGTTACTGAAATGTCTAGTCCATGCCTAGAGTTTTCTTGTAAGTCTTGTATTTGGGCTTATGTTTATGTTTTAGAGTTAGAAGAACCAGGCATTTTCTCCAGCCATAAAACATGGCCTGGCTCTTACATTATTGGTTGGCTCTGGGAAGTCAACAACACTTTATTCCTGTTGCACAAGAACATGTGGGGGAAATATTTAAGGGGAAAAGAGAGAGATGAAAAAAGTCTAGGTTAAACAGTCTTTATAATAAACATAATTTTATTTTGTTGAACTTATATTATTTTCCTGCTATGACAAAGTACCACAAACTGGGTAGCTTAAAAAAAAAAAAACAAAGAAAGAAATATTCTTTTGGGGGGAAATCGATTTGACCTATAACGTTTACATATTGACAAACAAGTAGAATCATACAGAATATTTTTCCCCTCAAAATATTAAAAAAGGAGTATGAGAGTTTAAATTATGGGCAGGTAGATGAAAAATAAAATTGCTTATGTATCTAATATCCTAAAGAAGAAAAATCTGTAATCTATACGAGACATAGCTAGTTGTTGGGGCATTATGTGAGTGGCCCTAAAAATAAGTAGGGGGTAATGCTAATGTTGATAAGGATTAGCTTAATACATAGGGCTTCTTGGGCAGTTTTCATTCACTAAATATACTATACAAATTAATCATTCTTTTTAGCTGCATATTTTAAGAGATTTGACCATCCCTCAATAAGAAATCAAACCAGGGACTTAAAGCCCTGATTATAAATGGCAGTGTAGGCCCAAACTTCAGAGTTGGCTCAATTCAAGGTTTCATCTACGTTCCCTCAGGAATTAGAATTTAAATGAGTCTGTCACCCAGTTAAGTGATATGTTTAAAATAACTTTCATAAACAAATCAATTGCTTTTCTTAGATGTGAAATTTTTGGTTTGCCTTTATATCTCTGAGTGGTTTTCTTAATATGTTTCTGTGATAATGGACCATATAATAGAAGATCTTGTTTTCTGTTCTTTAGATCTTGTGACTCTCCTGGTTTTGTCCAACCACCTATTTCCTGGAGGGACACTTAGGGTTAACTTCCACTCTCCAGTTTCCTTTAAAATGTCTGATAACAGAAGTTTGTGTTTATTTATTTATTTATTCATTCATTCATTCATTTATTCATTTATTTATTTATTATTTTTTATTATTATTTTTTTAATCGCTACAGCAGATATATCTGGGGAGGAGGGTGTTTGGTCAACTGTTGTGCCCGTTTGCTTCAATTTATTCCACCTAATGAGACGTCTTAGGGCAGCAGTCATGTTGACAGTAAAAGTAATAGCTTTACAAAAGCAGTAACCTGTAGCCACATATTGCTCTTCTGAAAAATGGAAGCATTCGTTCAGGGCACATCTTTTTATTGAGCGACCACCATCTATGATAGAAGATATAGGTGAGAAAAGAACATTTCTAATCGAAGAACACTCTGATAAGGAGGGTCAATTAATCTTTGTCTTTTGAAACTGAGGGTAGGAGTTAACTTCTGTAAACTAGGGTGATGGCAAAGTTCAAATAAAACTTACATTATTAAAGTTCTCTGTGACTCTCCTTTTTCAGCCTGTGCAAATTACTTTGCCCTTGTGTCAGCTCATGACTTAATACAGTTGCTAGGGCCTGGTTGGTTACCAATGTTAACAAATGCTGAAAACCATAAATTATCTTGGCAGTGGCTATTATCTAAACCTGAAGAACTGGGTTGCATTTAGATGAGCTCATCTTAGCTTGTTGTTATCTTTTGGGAGTTTCACCTTAATGCTACTGAGTGGGAAAGCTAAGTGCAAAGTGAAACCCAAGTAAATCCTGCCCTGACTGCTTGCAGTCCTTGAATGTGTAAAGGATTAAAGAACAACAGGGTACATTACCAGCTCCGTAGCTTGATCTAAATATTTCTTATGTTTATGTCAGAACTGACCTATGGAAACTGTTGGTTTTTTCAAACACTCAAGAATTCTTTTTTTTTTTAATTTTTTTTTTCAACGTTTATTTATTTTTGCGACAGAGAGAGACAGAGCATGAACGGGGGAGGGGCAGAGAGAGAGGGAGACACAGAATCGGAAACAGGCTCCAGGCTCTGAGCCATCAGCCCAAAGCCTGACGCGGGGCTCGAACTCACGGACCGCGAAATCGTGACCTGGCTGAAGTCGGACGCTTAACCGACTGCGCCACCCAGGCGTCCCAAACACTCAAGAATTCTTAAAACCCACACATTCCAGAATTATCTAATGGATTCTATTTCACATTTCACTGTTCCATGCTAATACAACCTAATAGATACCTAGTGTGTCTAATGCCAAATACCTAGTATTTGGATACTAACTATAATTTTAAGGATCATGACATGACATGATAACATGCTTACAGTTTGAGCACCATCTATATTTAGTTCATATAAATAGCTATCAGAGTTAGGAATATGGTGGGGTAGGGGGGAGGCACAACATATTCTGAACATATATATGCCCTGGATCCTGAATAATGGAACTATTTCCCAGCCTATGGACACTATATTTAACAACAAAACCCATGAGGAATATTTTGTGTGATCAAAGAAAGGCAGACTGATTGTATCAAGTAGGAAGTTTCACAATAGAAATAATTCAGCAGAGATTTTCAATGCTTTTAAACAAAAATGCAACCTCAAATGTTTGTGTAACACACTGTGTAAGTACAGGGTTCTGTATGTTACAATTGTTACAAATAGCATCTACTTCAGTGGGATTACCCTTATAATTACATAGTATTTTTCTGATGTATAATGTTGGAATGTTTAAATTCATGTCTAGTAAATAAAGTTATTAGGAAATCAATAGTATTACCTCATTTACCTTTCAGCTTTTGATCGATCCTATATTTCCACAAAATTACGACTTCAACAAAAAGATACTTCACATTAATATTTTCTTTCATGTTCTGCATAATTCTGTTTTACTTGTAAATTTAAATAATATTTAGGAAAACAGAGGAAACAGATCCAAATACATGATAAACCCTAGTCAAAAGGGTGCTATTCACTAGTGGATTTCAATTTAGGTGTTTGTTTTTTGTTTGTTTGTTTGTTTTGGTTTTTTGTTTTGTTTTGGTTTGGTTAACAATTGTCCATTTCTGGAAACACATTCTGAATAGCTCATCCAATTATTGATTTTATCTGGGTTCTTTGAAAAACATGTTTTGAGCAGTTAGCTTACTTTCATTCAATCATCTTTCAGACATACTTACTGAACTCTTAATGAGAAGTAACACATAAAGATGAAATCATGTTTCTTAGCTGACTAAAATTTTTAAGAGGGTTTACCACTTGGTTTTCTCTATTAGAAATAACATAAACTCTTCCATGAGTAACTGTCTCACATAATAAAGCTGCAGTCCATATGTTTTCTGTTTTGTTTTGTTTTGTTTTTTTCCTCTTCGCATCCTTAGCAGACACCTGTGTGAGAAGAACTCTGACAACACACTTGGCGTGAATCTTTCTTGGAAACATTGGTCACAAGCTGATTAAAGATATTTTTCAAAACAAAATCTTGCAATGCATATGTTCTCTATTTGGCAGGAAACCATTTCTAGTATATTTTCTCCTAAGTGTCAAAGGGGTAATAGAATTCTGTGAAATTATATGTTGCTCTGTTTGTGCCTAACTCTAGCCTTGATTCGCAAAAAGGCTTTTCTCTAGAAAGAAAACAACGATATTTTCTAGCGCAACCCTGAAAATTTCTTATTGTTCATAGTCAAAGAACACAATTAAAGTGCTTTTGCTGAGATCAACAAGCTGTTGGAAATCTTGACATAATTTGTTCATTGTTTTCCGTTTTGAAAAATAATTGATAGGTGGTGCTACTTTTCATGCTATTGAAAATATTAATGATTGACATGTGTTATATATTTTAATTGACTTGGATTAGGACTTCCAGCTCCCCTTCCAGCAAGTGTGGTGGCTTTCCAATATATGGTGTCTCCTTCACTGAGAATGTGGAAACTTAACAGTGGTAAAATAAGCCAAAATGTGTAGGGCAACTATAGCTATTAAAAAGGTAACTCCAAAAAGGACAACTTGGCTGAGATTTGCAATCAAATATATTTAAAGAAGTAGTTTTCGTTTGTAATTTTTTTCTTATCATTCAGAAAAGTAATGACAATTTAATTTTATGGATAACATTATGTATAAACAGAGTCATAAATTTACTCTCCATTCTTAATTTGAAACTATCTCATGTTACTTGCCAGTGCATCTTATTCCCAGAAGGATCCTGTCTAGTGGCTTATCCTTTACCCAGTTAAACTACAGAGTTTGTAAATGATAGCTTCCATTTCTTCCCTGGAGAGAGAGTTACACACTCATCACCATTAAGAAGTCATCATCATTAAGAAGTTTTTTGCTGACGTTGGCCTAAATACTTGTTTCCATTCTGCTACTCAGAGTTCTAATAATACCTCAAATAATGTCATTTTATACTTGATGTTTATACCTTTCAACACCAGTCTTCCATTCACTTAATTCTGGCTATAACTTGCTTTCTAGCATCTATGCAGATTTTGTCTCTCCGTGCTAGAAATAAATACTAATGAAGACGCACTTGCTATTAAAGAACATAGAGAATCCCTTGAGCAGTTGAATAAA
Organism: Herpailurus yagouaroundi; assembly: GCF_014898765.1. Classification (NCBI taxonomy): domain Eukaryota; kingdom Metazoa; phylum Chordata; class Mammalia; order Carnivora; family Felidae; genus Herpailurus; species Herpailurus yagouaroundi. The sequence continues at coordinate 44,670,428 of NW_024412413.1, forward strand.
GGTCTAAGCTTTATTCCATCTACTAACTGACTGAGTGAGAGCTACTAGACTAAAATGAAAGTCAGGCCAGATAAGTAAATTAAGAATGAAATGAAACCCAAGATTTAAACAACTGATACAAAGGACTGGGGAAGAAAGGGACTTTGAGAGAAGAAATCAACTAAGTTGTTTCCATCACTGTTTTCTGTCAACCTCTCTGATTTTCCTTTAGCATAAATAAAGACATATGTGTTTGTTATAGTTAGGATTGCTCAAAATAAATATTTTAAATACATCAAATATTATTGCACCCCTGATATGTGATATTTTTAGCATCCAGTTGGTCTTCCAAAAGACCAATTTGGAATTGATGAATTCCCATTCATCAATTGAGAATGTTCTGACATTTCCAGAAAGATATAATTTAAGTAGCAGATGGAGTGAACTGAAAAGCTCACGTTGCTAACTCTAAGGTAACTGTGGATTCTGGTTTGCCTACGATGGTTCTGATTTATACTTTGCAAAAAAGAAAACAGAATGTCAGAGATATACAGGCATACCTCAAAGATATTGCTGGTCCTGTTCCAGACCACTGCAATTAAGTGAATATCACAAGAGAGTCGAATGAGGGGCGCTTGGGTGACTCCGTCAGTTAAGCATCTGACTTCAGGTCAGGTCATGATCTCGTGATCTGTGAGTTGGAGCCCCGTTTTGGGCTCTGTGCTGACAGCTCAGAGCCTGGAGCCTGCTTCAGATTCTGTGTCTCTCTCTCTCTCTGTCTGCCCCTCCCCCACTCATGCTCGCTCTCACTCTCTCAAAAATAAATAAACATTAAAAATTAAAAAAAAAGAGTCAAATGAATTTTTTGTTTCCCAATGCATATAAAAGTTATGTTTATATTCTACTATAGTCTGTTAACTGTGCAGTAGCATTATGTCTAAAAAATGTTCATACTTTAAAAAAATACACTTTTGCTAAAAAATGCTAATCATTGGGGCACTTGTGTGGCTCAATCGGTTAAGCATCCGACTTTGGCTCAGGTCATGATCTCATGGCTCGTGGGTTTGAGCCCCGCATTGGGCTCTGTGCTGACAGCTCAGAGCCTGGAGCCTGTTTCAGATTCTGTCTCCCTCTCTCTCTGACCACCTGCCCTACTCACACTTTGTCTCTCTCTCTCCCTCAAGTATAAATAAACATTAAAAATTTTTAAAAATGCTAATCATTATCTGAGCTTTCAGTAAGGGATAACTTTTTGCTGGTGCACGATCTTGCCTTGATGTTGATGGCTGATGGCTGATGGCTGAATGGAGTGGTAACAGCAGAAGGTTGGGGTGGCTGTGACAATTTCTTAAAATTAGACAACAGTGAACTTTGTTGCATTGGTTGACTCTTCCCTTCATGAATGATTTCTCTGAAGCACACAATGTCGTTTGATAGCATTTTACCCACAGTAGAACTTCTTTCAAAATTGGACTCAACCCTCTAAACCTGCAGGTTAGACCAGGTGCATTGTCAATGAGTAATAATATTTTGAAAGTCATCATTTTTTTCTGAGCAGTAGTTCTCAACTGTAGGCTAAAAATACTCAGTAAACCATGTACCAGACTTTGTTATTCCATTTATAGGGCACAGGCAGAGTATATTAAGAATCATTCTTACAGGCCATAGGATTTTTGGAAAACAATGAATACTATTCCCTTCAGCTTAACATCACCAGCTGCATTAGCCCCTATCAAGATAGTCAGCCTGTCCTTTGAAGCTGTGAAGCCAGGCTTTGATTTCTCTCTAGCTATGAAAGCCCTAGATGACATCTTCTTCCAGTAGAAGGCTGTTTTGTCTACATTGAAAATCTGTTGTTGAAGTGTAGCGCCCTTCATGAATTATCTTCCCTAGACCTTCTGGAGAACTTGCTGCAGCTTCTACATCAGCACTTGCCGCTTTCCCTTGTACTACATGTTATGAAAATGGCTTCTTTACTTAAACCTTAGGAACCAACCTCTCCTAAGTTCAGACTTTTCTTCTGCAAGAAAGCCTTCTCTCAGCCTTCACAGAACTGAGGGTTTAGGGACTTGCATGGGATTAGGCTTTGGCTTAAAGGGATGTTGTGGCTGGTTTGATCTAACCAGACCACTCAAACTTTCTCCACATCAACACTAAAGTTGTTTTGCTTTCTTACCATGTGTATCTTCACTGGAGTAGGTTTCTTCATTTCTTTCAAGAATCTTCCTTGTATTCTCTACTTGTCTTACTGTTTGGTGCAAGAGGCCTGGCATACAGTCTAACTCAGCTTTTGACATGCCTTCCTTACTAAGCTTAATTATTTCTAGCTGCTGATTGTAGGTAACAGACATGCAACTTTTCTTTCACTTAAACATTTAGAGGAAATTTTAGGATTATTAATTGGATTAATTTCAACATTCTTGTGTCTCAGGGAATAAGGAGGCCCAGGAGAGGGAAGAGAGATGGGGAATGGCCAGTCAGTGGAGCACACATCAGACACACCAGCTTGTTAAGTTCACTGCCTTATATAGGCATGGTTCATAGCACCCCAAAAAAATTACAATAGTAACATCAAAGATCACTGATAATAAGTAAACATAACAGATGTAATAATAGTGAAAAGTTTGAAATATTGCAATAACTACCAAAATAGGACACAAAGACATTACTGTTGGAAAACCATGCCGGTAGACTTTCTCAAGGCAGGGATTGCCACAAACCTTCAATTTGTAAAAAGCACAGTATCTCTGAAGCACAAAAAAGTGATTCACAATAAAATGAGATATGCTTGTAGTGAGAATTAATCTAAGTTTATTACCAAACAAGTCAGGAAACCTGATCCAATGATGCCTACAGATTATCTGTCAAAGAGTAACTCAGAGAAAATTTGTTTAAAGCATAGGATGGATAGATGGAGAGATTAGATAGATGATAGAGAGATAGAGAGATAGATAGATAAATGACAGATAATAAATAGATGAGACTGACAGAAAGAGAGCGGGAGCAGGCTTTGGATCACAGTCTTGGTGAGAAAAGCAAGGGTGAGACTTGTAAAGGCAGTAGCCTGTAAGTTGCACAAGGGAAAGGAAGGGAAGGACTTGTCAGTTCAGAATTTTTTTGGCTGTAGTGGAGCTCAGGGCAGGCCAATTGGCTGAGTATAGAACCGTAGAAAAAAAATTCGCCATCACACTTTTTTTTCCCCTCTGGATATTGATCAGTTCTCTGAAAAATAGTTGTTTTTGTTTCTTTTTTGTTTTTTGTTTTTCTTTTTTTTTTTTTTTTTTTTTTTTTTTCCGTCCTGAGTATCCTGACTTCTTGCTGTATTATACTCTCCAGGTGCAGGATCACACTGAGAGAATATCTTTATAAGTTTGTTCAAGGATCCCAAACTTATGTTTTGTGTTTTTTTCTTAATAAGAAAAATTGACCGGGGCACCTGGGTGGCTCAGTTGGTTGGGCATTTGACTTCGGCTCAGGTCATGATCTCACTGTTTTTGAGTTCGAGCCCCGCATCAGGCTCTGTGCTGACGCCTCAGAGCCTGGAGCCTGCTTCAGATTCTGTATCTCCCTCTCTCTCTGACGTCCCCCACTTGTGCTCTGTCTCTATCAAAAATAAAATGTAAAAAAAATTGTTTTTTAATTAAAAACAGAAAAAAAAGAAAAATTGACCTTGTGGCCCCAAGATCATGTATTATCATTTTCACATATTTTCCATTTGCTTAAAGAAGTATTTTTAATAGTTGCATTAAAAGCCTGGGGGTGTCACCTATGTCCACTTTGTGCTTCCAATCTCTGCCATGTCTCTGTTTAGAAACTCTGAGATGTATGAGTAATGAATAGAGTTTTCACTTGGTTAAATCTAAAAGACTGCCAGACCAGCAAAAAGTCAACTCTCTTTACTCAACCTTTTTTCCAAATACACTCTAAAAAACACCTTTGTCCTAAATACTGCATGCAGAATTTTTCAAGATCAGCAGCCAAGGAAAGCTGACCTTTCTATGTGAGAAGTCTTCAACACTTCTGCCTTTTGCTGGCCACTAGTTATAACATCGACCTGTGCTGCGGCCAGTATGCTGACCTGTAAGACACAGCAAGCCATCATAGAATGGTACTGAGATGATGGGGGATCAGATGATCCTCATGCAGGCAATAAGGGTGTGCATTGCACATAGAGATTTTAAAATAATAAACCTGGCTAAAAATTGGTCTGTTGTCTGCTTCTTGCTGCCTTTATGCTCTGGTAATTCTAAACAACGGCAGTGATAAAATACTCCTCCCTGCCAGGGCTGCACATTTCCACTGCCAAGCCCCACCCAACGTTGGTGCACCAGTGGACATGTCATTAGGCAATGGAAAAGAACTTGGGAATGACAATTTTGCGTACAAGAAATTGATGCAGGAAATTGTGATTAGGAACCACTGCCAGGGACCAAATAGTAGTCTGAATATTTACATTCTGATGCTTTAGGCACACATTGTGCTGTAAGTCTAAAAATATTTTTGTTGTTTTTTTATATAACTGTTTTCTGCATCAGTGAACTAAAACCAAAAGTGCATGTTTAATTAAAAAATACATACTAGATGTCCATTTTCCAAGAAAGTTGATTTCATCAATGATAGGAAACTTGAGGATATCACTGACTACATAAAGTCAGAAGAAACAAATCTGCTAAAGAAGCATCAGCATTTGCTTCAAAAGTTAGTAGTTAATTTAAGACTGGTTCTCTCCAAAGCTGTTAGATATATGCAGCTACAGAAGGGGCATTTATAGTATCATTCCATGAAACCTGACATTTTATTTAAATTGACCCTTCTAAATTATTTTCATTGATTTTTAAATCTAAGTTTTCCTTTGCACATATAAAACATGAAACAATGAGTGTTAATGTGTTGGCTTCATTTTCAAAAGAAGAATTTGCAAGCAGTTGAATACCAGTTTTCATACTGGTGACATCAGATTCTCCAAGGAGAAAATCAGTTCTATTAATTGCAGGAGTGGTTTGATATTTTTGCATTGAATTGATGAAGTTGAAATAAATACTTTGAATTTTTTTTTCAAAGATACAGCACCAGAGATAACTGGGCAAGCTATTATAACTTCAGATTAAAAAGTTCAATATGGAAGATAAAATTATTTATAGTAATAAGAATTTTAAATTTGATAGGGTGAAGCCTTATGTTTAAAAAGCCCTTAATGAAAAACCTAAAGACACACAAAAAAAAGTATAATAGGTTGTAGTAGAAACTCAGTTTATAATTATATACAAAACTGTGATATTCTAAAATCAAAATACAAGCTGCAGTTGTATTTAAACACAGACAGAATTGTAGAAATACAAATTTTTGTTATGAGGTTGGTGTTGAATGTTAAGCAGTACTTCAGAGTGGCAGTAACACTTTCTATGTTATTCTTCATTAATTGGATTTTAGAATTGTTTGAGCCTTTCAAAAGATAAATGTAAAATCAAACGAAGTGTCCTAAAATGGTATTGGACTTTTTGACAGTAAGTCCTTTAAGTTGAAGCTCCATAATATTCAGTATCAATTTGAAATATTTAATAAATGTTCTTCAAATGAAGCACTAAAAATGCCAGCATTTTAAGCTTTTAGTAAGTTTAAGAGACAAAAACAGATGAACATAAGGGAAGGGAAATAAAAATAATATAAAAACAGGGAGGGGACAAAACAGAAGAGACTCATAAATTTGGAGAACAAACTGAGGGCTACTGGAGGGCGTGTGGAAGGGGAGATGGGCTAAATGGGTAAGGGGCACTAAGGAATCTATTCCTGAAATCATTATTGCATTATATGCCAACTAATTTGGATGTAAATTAAAAAAAATAAAAAATAAAATTAAGTTGTGATTATAAAAAACTGTGTGCAATGGAAGGCATTGGAATGTATCACTACAAAGACAATACAAGAACTGGACAAATTAAAGGAGACGTTAGACATTCTATCAAATTTAAATTTCAAATTTTATATTTATGCTTTGGAATGTCTCAATGTGTGGGGAAGTCTTTTAATGGAGCTCTTAACTTATTTGAAAATAATTGAAAATTCTTCCTGGAAAAGGATATTGAATTGGGAAAGAGAATCAAAATAGTAACATATCACAGGATCCATATGTTGCTTTTCTCCTTTAATATTCATGGTATTTGTTCAGCTTACCATACACATGCATACACATACCTTGTATATTTGGATATTCACATAAAAATACACGAATGGATATGCATACGTGAACTTTCAATGCATCCATATGTACATATGTGTATTTATACATTTACTAAATGTAACGCTTATGTGTGGCACTGTGCATACATATGTGTATAGGTTTGTGTGTGTGTGTATGCACATGTATGTATAGCGAAATTTCTTCAAAAGTAGGAAAACTTTATTCTTCCATTTTGCTCACTTGATGTGATACACCATAAAATCAGAATCATTAAGGACCTGGACAGACACCTCAATCTTTGCATATATCCCAAGCTTTTCCCAAAGTCTGTTTTTCCAAATCTTCCAAATGAAAACTTTATTGAATATTCTGCTGTGACCCAAATCAGTCTCACATGGGATCATTTCAAGAATGTTTCTTCTTCTTTATTAACTCTGATCTTTATTTAGAATTCTATTTCACAAGTTTCTTATGAAGCATATCATGACAATTCTTTAAACTGAATGATGTCCCATCATTCTCAAAGCCAGTCACTTTGGTCTTTACACCATCAGAAATCATCAGCTTTGTATCGAACTGTGCTTGAAAAGTATTCTTTCCAAGATTCTTATGTAGTGTGTTTTTGTGACACATACTTATATTCCCATCATCTTTCCTGTTGACAGACACTTACATATGGTGATACTTAAATATCAGCCTCCTATTGTAATGGTCAATTTTAGACTTAATAAATTCATGCATTAGTGATGGGAAGACAAGGAAATCTTTAAGTGAGCTTCATCTTTTTCCATACAAAGTTGTTTTCATTATGGAAGCAAAGGATGATTTTAATTTTTCCATGAGAAATTAGCAAACAGGCAAATTAGCAAACAAAATGTATTTTACCTCAATGCACTCATTTATTAAAAATAATCAGGTTTATCTGCATAGATTTGACGGTAGTTAATGAAATAATGAATTTAAAATCAGGGTGTACCAGGGACCAGAATAATCAAACATATCAGTAAGCAACCCATGAAAAAAAGTTTGAGTCTTTTTATCATTATATTGAAAAGCTATAAATAATCATTGATATATACTTGACAAAGTTTGAACCCTCTAATTACTGACTTATTTATCACTTCAGATTTACCCAAAGCTGTCAAAAACAAAAGTCAAGTGAATCCTCTAACCTACGATTTTCAAAAAAGCAGAGAAATCTTAGAAAGTTCTTAGAAACATTTATTAAACACCTACCATGTACTATGCACTGTGCTAAACACTGAGAATATAAGCATACATAATAAATGTCTCCTGTGTTAGTCTAGTTGAACAGTCTAGTTGAGAATATAGGTACACAAGCAAAAATGAAATACAACATGAAAAACACTGAAAAGGAGATATAAATTTCTGTTTTGCAAACACAATCATCCTTGCAGAAATTCTCTTCTTTTCCAGATTAGACCTGGGTAATCTGTACAGACTACTATCTTTACATGGCTTAAAGATACAGGGTAAAATAAACTGGAACAGTAATCCAAGTAGCCCTTCAAAATATTTTCAACAAAGAAGCCATTAATCCAGGACTTATGCAATGAAAAACAAGGTATCATTTACTCGATTTTCACACGCTATTACTCTTACATTATTTTGTTTTTCTTCCCCATGCTCTTTTCTGTCTCTGCCATCACTGCCACTTGGATATGCGCTTCCCAGACTCATCCATTTTCTTCATATTTTGGAGAGACAACATGGAGTGTGACGGGGGACAAACTAAGAATTTTATAAACTTTAAGCATACTCTAATCATGAATGACAATTCTTCCTTTGAGTACAATGGACATTTCTAAACTGGAGCATTTATTAAGTGTGAAAAGCAAAGAAACACTTAGTGAAGTAATTTATTAGATCTTGCTTCATAAAAAGTTCATTTGCATTGTGCTTCAGAAAACATAAGAGTAAACTGAATTGTATGTATTTTAAGTGAAAAAATGCTTAATTAAACTTACCAGAATGAGAGTCTTGATGAATTAGCACATTATGTTATTCATCTATTTAGAAACTATTGCTGAGTTTTCAATATGCTTAATAGGTTCATCTGCTTAACTTTCCACATTAATATTATCGGTCACGGAATGACTAGAATTAGACTCCTGATGGTCACTGAGGAATGACTGTTTTGATGCTCATTAGCATCAGTTATCTGTACAACACTTGAAGCAAAGCATGAGTTATAATCAACTTAATTACATTCTCCTCTGTGTGAAGGAAACAGCATTTAAGTTTCTCAAACTCAAGTCTGATATCTTAGTCTAAGCAATGCTGAAGACACAAACTGTCTAAAAACTGATAAAAACGGATATCTACTGGGGTACAATGTGGCTCTACCTTTTAGCTTCTTTATTTTAGACCTTTATTGAAGGTGCTACCCCTATCTGGGACGTGATGTCTTCTGGAAGACTAGCATGCACAAGAGGAGGCACGTGGCAACTCATTCATAATTAACTGGATAAAGCCAGTCACTTAACAAACAAGATTTAAGTCTCCAATAAGTAGGATCAGTAGGAAGGGCAGTAAATATTTTAACAGTGCGTTTTATCTTGGGGTCGAAGAGTAGAAAATGTCTGCATTGTCTTAGTGCCTCTTAGTGCCTTATGCCAGTCTTCTAGAAAAAGAATGTTTTTAACCATTGAAGTTATTCTATGTATATACTGTAGATTTTGTTTTTCATTTACAAATATTCATTTCACTCTACTTATGCAAAATTATGAGAAACTGCATTAAGTAGACGACCCATTAACAAAGAGCATGATTTTCTGTTCCTTTTTTTACTAAAAAAAAAAAAAAAAAAAAAAATTCATCTACATTTTGCTTCAAATCTTACTCCTCCTTTTCCACTTATACCAAACACTCAGCATACAAACCTCTGCTCTCCCTTCCATAACTATACATGACCGAAAAATCAATGCTAGCATTCTTTTAAACACACTCTGAAAACTTGTTTTCAGTCTTCTCGCCATAATAGTTTAAGCGACCATACCAACCAGCTGGGGCTAGCATTCAAGATGAAACCTATTTGCCCCTCCTGTTCATGTCCTTATCAATGAAAAAAAAAAAAAAAGAAACAAAACAAAACAAAACAAAAAACCTACCCTTTCCTCTCATAAAAAGCTTTCTCACATCTGTCTCCATCACCACCTCCTGCCTTCTAGTTTTACTACAAATGTATATCCTTATTAACCTCCCCCCACTCAGAGCTTCCCAACCCTCAAATACATCCTTTTCTTGCAATCCATATTCTAAGTATGTCTTCCCTTCCTTCTCTAATAAGCTAACTCCCTGATCAGTTACATCACCTGGGCTCAAAATTATAAGAGGCTAGGAAAAAGGGCAGGTACTTTCCGCTCCTTTGGTCTCCATGTAGGGTCTTCTACTAAACTAACATCTCTGGCCCTCTCTATCCTTTAACATTTTTACTTAGGGAAGGGGAGTGAATTATCTCTGAGTTTAAGAGAAGGAACTGGGTATGCTTAGTTCAGCCTCTTCACTTTTGGAAACTAGCCTTGCATGGATCTCGCATAATTATTGCTCTCCATATGAAAGGAAGTCTGCCTGGAAAAGGAAGAACAGAAACTAGTTAATCAGGTACACCAGTGACAGGTAAGTGTACCTAGCTCAGGGATGAAAAATTAGCAATTTCATTGTTTGCAGAAGGAAAGCCATATTGTATAATCTTCTTTTGTAGGAAGAGTGAAGGTGAGATTTTGTTTTTATTACTCATACTCCTGCACCTTTCTCTTAATTTGTTCCACGCTTGGGTAACGGAGCATGTGTTATTTATTTAGATCGCTCAAGCCCTAACTCACAACATCCACATCTTTTTCCTGTCAGTGATTTGTCCTATAAACCCCAATTCTTTCTTTCTTACATCTGGGTTGCTTAGCATTTCTAGGAGAAATGACATGTTTCTGAGCATAGATGTAATTACACCTTTATAGACTTCACAAATTCCATCTTGGCAAGACAATCAGCGTTTAGTGAGCATGGCTAAGAGAGGAGTGATGAGCCAAAGCTCTAGGTTTAACACTCTCTCAGTTCCTTTGTCTCCAATGTAAGACCTCTAAGATCTTGAGTATATTACTTCAGGTCTCTGTGACTCTGACTCCTTGTCTGTAAGCCTCAGGTATGACAGTATTTAGCTCATGTGGTAGTCAAGATTGAAATAATATATGCATAACGCTCAAAACAGTGCCGGAAAATAAGGTCAGCTATTAGAAGCTTGGCAATTATTTTTTGTGTTCTATCCCTCAGCCAGTCCATTGTCAGATACATTCTCTAATGTTTACCTTTTCCATATGTGTGATAAAGCTTTTTACTTTCAAGTTCTGTCTTGATTTAGGTTTAAGGCTCTTGCAAGAGGCCTAGTCAGTTCTCCTCCTTGAGCAACTGAGTCCACACTCCAAGCACCTCTTTTAGCAGGCTCTCATAATTCCGACTATTGTACATCACCGCTAGTTGCCCCTGGATCAACTATCAGACTACCTCTGATAGACAACCTCTATAGCGACAACCTGTATGTCGCGGAGACTGAGAAATTATTCAAATTAGCCAAACTGCCAGGAGCCCTTGAAATCTTAACTAACACCACCTCACCTGCCATACATCAGCTGATGCCTACAGTTCCAGCTCAGTATTACCCAGACTGTATGGCCCCAAATGACACCTTTCTCTCATCTGGAGCTGTAATAACAAAGTTCTGCCTTCACTTCATCTATTGGAGTGTCAGTGTGTTGTGCCTTACCATCAAAAGAATCTGTAAATCTTATAAGACAGTAAGTTCCTTGTTCTACCTCAACATAGTGCATTTTCCTATACTGTGCTAAAAAGTGAACTGCCCAACATAGGTTTCTGTGAAATCTCAGAGGAAGAGGTGTTTCTTTTCCTATCTAAGACTAATCTTAGCTCTATGCTCCTGAGCATGTCTTCTTTTCTCCCCAAAGGATTTGGCCTACTGGCTGGTGCCTCCTTTATGGGTTCTTGAGTCTGTCACACTCTATTTTTTTATACAGTAAATAGCTTATTATACACTTCTATATTTAAAAAGAAAAAGTCCCCATTAATCATTGTATTCTATGTTAAGTGACAACCTATCTCTACTTTACTCCAAAAAGCCAAGATCCTTCAAAGAATATTCTTATTAAGCTATTCATTTCAGTGTCTTTTCTTCTTAACTTCAGCTTCTACCCATTGTGCAAGTGTTCCCATCATTGAATTCGCCTTGACAAATATTACCATGGTCATCTGTGATACTAAATTAATAGATGCTTTTCTTTGTTTTGTTTTGGTTTATTTTCTTTCCTGAAAAAATACAATATTATCAAATGTCTTTTGTTTGTTTACCATGAAAAATCTCTCTTGTATTGCATTTTCCTCTTTTCTGATTCTCCTTTTATCTCTCTGACTTTCCTTTCCCAGACATCTTGTGTAAAATTTGTTTCAGAATATTCTTTAATTTTGAGTATCCTCAGCAACTGATCTTCTCACTTTTCTGTATTTTCCTTCAGAAACTCATCTAATCTGAAGGCCTTAACTCCCACATATGTGATATCTCCATATTTCTGTTCATCACTCAAACCTCTTTCCTGGATTTTCTGATAGATGTGCAACAGACATATATGTTTCAACATAGTGAATTTAATGTACTAAATTCCTCCCCAAAGACATTTTTTTTTCAAATTCCCTTAGAGAATAGAATGACTTCACTCTTTTCTCAAAGTAATTTAATTAATTTACTTCACAATGCTGTTCTCTTCCCACATACTATTCTCAAGACCCTTTTTGAATTAATATCCCTTGAATTTACATTGTTTTCGTTGTTTTGACTGCTCTTGCCATTGCATCAATTTTCCTCCAGTGTCCATCCGAAAAGTTTTATCTTTGTGGACTGAGAAAACATTTTGGACTTTAATAAAGTTTCCCTGGTACAATTCTCCTAGTTTAGAATGTGTTACTCCCTTCTTTGAGACTTTATTACATTCTAGACAGTGTATTCTCATAATATCTATATTACATTAATGATCAAATTTCACCATATTACATATTATAAGAAAATATCACATTTTTCTTCTGAAAAATAATGAAAACATGTATAACTGACAATTGGTCTGAACACCAAGGCAATAAGAAAACAGAACAAAATGAAATACTCAGTAACAAAACTCAGGCCACTCTGAAGAAGACATTGATGAAAGATGTAGGAAATGGACAGGAGTAAAAAAGAGCAAGACCTAGTGATATTGGATCCTTATCTTTCCTGATACACAAAAAAATAACTCAAAATTAACTAACGATTTAAATGGAAGTTCTGAAATTTTAAAACTCTTAGAAGAAAACATAGGGGAAAAGCCATTGACATTGGTCTTGGATATCATGCCAAAAGCACAGGCAACAAGGCAAAAATAGATAACTGGAACTATAATGCATTAAAAACATTTTGCAAAGGAAAGGAACCGATCAACATAGTTTAAAGACGACCTATGTAGAAAAATAAATTTTCAAACCATTTATCTGATAAGCAGTTAATTCCCAAAATATATCAGGAATTCTTATAATTCAACAGCAAAAAGCACCTTGAACCCAATGAAAAGTGGGCAAAATATTTCAGTAGACATTTCGCCAAAGAAGTATACAAATGGCCAGTTGATATATGAAAAAGTGCTTAACATCACTAATCATCAGGGGAATGCATATCAAAACCATAATATCACCTCTCCTTTGTTAGGATGGTTATTATTATATATATATACATACACATATGTGTGTATATATGTGTGTATATGTATATATAATAATATATGTGTATATGTATATGTGTATATATATGTGCATATATATTGGTATGTATATATGTATGTATATATATGCATATATATTTGTATGTATATGTGTGTGTAAATATATGTATATATATTTAAAGATAACAAGCATTTGTGAGGTTAGGGGAAAATTTGAACCCTCTGTGCACCATTGGTGAGGAATATGAAGTGGTGCTGCCAATATAGAAAATATATAGAGGTTTCTTAATTAAATGGAACTACTGTATGACCCAGCAATTCTGCTGCTGAGTATATACCTGAAGGAAATAAAATCACTATCTTGAAGAGATGTCTGCACTCCCATGTTTATTGCAACATTATTCACAATAGTCAAATGTTGAAATAAGCCAGATGAATTGACAAAGAAAATGTGGTATATACCTACTAGAGTGGAATATTATTCAGCCTTACGAAAGAAGGAAATCATGCTATTTGCAACAACACGATGACTTGGAAGACATTAAGTCATATGAAAAAAGTCAGCCATAGGAGGAAAAATGCTGCATAGTTTCTCTTTTGTGAGGCATCTAAAAAAGCCAAAGGTATAGAAATGTACAATGAAATGAGTTACTAGGAGATGGGAGGAGGGTCCATATAGGGAGTTGTTCAATGAGTGTAAAGTTATAATTATACAAAATGAGTAAGTTCCAGAGATCTGGGGTATGAAATAGTACCTCTATTAACAATAGTATATTGTGTTTTTAAAAACTAGTTAAGAGAGTAGATCTCATGTTACATGTTCTTACCACACACACACACACACACACACACACACACACACGAGGAAGGAACACAAGAAAACTTTTGGAGATGATGGATATGTTTGTAACCTTAATTGTGGTAATGGTTACATGAGTGTGTACATATTTCTAAACTCATCAAATTGCATACATCAATTATGTGCAGTTTTTTGTATACCAATTGTGCCTCAATGTATTGCTTCACCTGTAGCTGAAGAAAAAATACAGTTGAAGTTGTTAAACTACAAGTTATTTTCTTACTCCAAATCTGTACACTTGAATCACCAACAAGAAGAAAATAAGGAACTTGTCAGTAGCTATTGTTCATATTTTGAAGACCGTATCATTACCATAGTTAATAATAACAAAATGCCTACAGCTATATAATTTTAATTGATGAAAACTGTAATAGAGAAATATGAGCTTTTACATAAATAAGTCCATGAAATTAGCAGAAGTAATTAAACAGATCTACCTCAATCAACTGGATCTGAACTTACACTTCCTATAAGAATCCTGGTATCCAAGAAGGGTTTCTCATGTATAATAATGTTTGAATACGGCCATTTGTTTGTTTGTTTGTTTTTGTTTTTTTCCTGTTTAGGTGTATTGCAGGCTAACAACTCAGATATTGTGTAAAAAATTCCTATTTAAAATTTATTTCAACTCATTTTACATGCTCAGAAAGCTTCCATTAATACACTGAATGAGAGATAGGTTGGGACCCTTTGTGAGGGAACAGATAGGAGCGTCAAAGTACGTGATTGAATTCAAGTTTCACATACTGCCAACTGTGGAATCTTGAGTTAGTTACTCAACCCTTCTGGGGCACATCTGTATTTCATTTAATAATAGTACTTTCTTCAAAAGATGAGTAGATGAATTAATTATGATAAGCTTTCAAAGGGTACCTAGCATATAAACAATTACTCTGTCCAAACCATAGCTTTCCTAAAATTAAAACAAAAACACAGCTTTCCTTTTTTGTGTTTTTTTCTTTTTGTTTATCTTTATACATTTTCTTTCTTTCTTTCTTTCTTTCTTCTTTCTTTCCTTCTTTCTTTCTTTCTTTCTTTCTTTCTTTCTTTCTTTCTTTCTTTCTTAGTATAAAGTTCTTTTTTAGTATAAAGTAGCTACACTATGGTAGCTACTAGAGAACTAATTTTACCTTCTTGATTCTTTATTAGTTTGGAACATGCATATTTTATATTATCATGAGAATGGACCTAAAATCTCAAATACTCCTATGTCATTAGCACCCCTTCAAATAAGCACGTTTTACATCTTGCAAATTATAAACTACATCAAAATATATCACTATACACAATATTATCACTAAATTTTTTTCAATAAAAAATTCTGAAAATTCAGAAAATTCAGAGTGAATAAATTATCCCTGAATAACTTGAAAATGATATATTACAGCAATATAGATATAACGTAACTAACTTTAACCTATTAACAAACTAAACTAAACTAACCAAATATTTGAATTGTAAGGATTAAACTTAGTTTTATAAAGTTAGGACAAGAAAATATTCACAAAAATCTTCTCTCACAAAAATTTAAAAATTTTTGAAGAATCTTTTGATGAATCCCCCCTTACTTCCTCTACTCTTTTAATTCTACATAAAAATATATTTTTATGTATTATATTATCCTAATAAATAGGATTATGTATATTTATACTTAATTCATTTATATTTAGTATATATGTTTAAATAGAGATTCGTTGAAAGAACAACCAACAGATGTTTGTACTTTAGGATAATAACATAAAAAATCCATTATTTTATCTAAAATTAGACTATGGGAAGGGATTTTTCTAACTTTAGATATGCATTACAGCTTTAATGGGTAGGGTTAGACTTTTCAATAGTTAAAGCATTTTGTGTGCCATCCCAAGTAAAGTCTGCTCATTGCTAAGTTCTTAAGTGGTGGCAAAAGTAAATAGTTTATATATAATATTTAAGAGACTTGTCTATACTCCTTTATTATTCTTCATTCAGAAACCTCATTGTAAGTAATTATGGTTAAATTTTCAATACTGTTGTTTTATAGATTTTTCCTCTGTAAACAATATAGAGTCTACTAACAAAATTATCTCTGAAAGCACATTTTAAAGAAAAAAATTCCATAACTGATCTCCAATAAAACAACAAAATGCAAAAAAAATTTAAGGAGTTATTAGAAACATTTCAGCTGCATTGACTATTTTTAGCTCAATTGCCTTATACATTTATAAGAAATTTTTCTGTCAGAGGAGTTAAAATTCATAGCTTTATTTATTATGTCATTGGCTGAACTTTGGTGCTTGTTAGTCCACGCAAAATAGTATATACTTGGCTCTGTTTTACCATCACTGACTAATATCTTACCATGTTTAAAAAAATTTTTTAATGTTTATTTATTTTTGAAGGGGAGAGAGAGAGAGAGAGCAGGAGAGATGCAGAGAGAGAGGGAAACACAAATCCAAAGCAGGCTTCAGGCTCTGAGCTGTCTGCACAAAGCCCTACACGAGGCTCAAACTTAGGAGCCTTGAGATCATGACCTGAGCTAAAGTCAGATGCTGAAATGACTGAGCCATCCAGGCGCCCCTTACCATAATTTTTAAAAGATTATTTTTACTTATTTTGAGAGAGAGATAGAAAGTGAGTGGGGGAAGGGCAGAGGGAGAGGGGGAGAGAGAATCCCAAGCAGGCTGTGTGCTGTCAGCATAGAGCCCGATGTACACACACCATGAGATCATGACCTGAGCCAAAATCAAGAGTTGGATCCTTAACCAATGGAGCCACCCAGGTGGCCCTAATATCTTATCATATATTAATGCAAAATGAAAAGTAATTTCTAGATAGCAGTCCCTCTTATCTTGGTCCTTTGCATCAGGCACCTGGAGGATGCAAAGACGGTTAGATACAGACATATGCTATGTTAGGAAGGTAAATAAATAGAAATAAAATAATTTCAAATAAAAATTAGAAGATTATAGATGCTGTGAAAGTTCAGAACAAAGATTATCAATTGTGTTGAAAGAACTCGAGGAGTGTTCCATTATGGAAGAGGCATTTAGCTAAATCTTTAAGGGATTTGTCAATTGGACTGCTAGAAACAGGAATGGAGGCAATTTAAGAAAGAAGGACAGATGTGTTCACCAGGATGGAGGCTGGGCTCTATAGAGTGTGTTGATTGATTGACTAATGTTTGGTTCTGAGTAGAATGTGTATACAAGAACTAAAAAATGGGGCTAGAATTGTATTGAGACCAGATCAAAGAATGTTAGAATAATGTGCTAATGATTTGGGGGATAATCTGTGAGGCAGTGAGAGCCTATGTGTTGTTTTAAGCAGGAAAGTAAAATGATCAAAGAAAAATAAACCAGAGAAGTAACACACAAATTTGGAACTGGAAACCTGGAACACAAATGTTTCAATTCCCTCTGTGTAAATGGAAGGAGCAGAGCCTCAACGTCCTCATCCTGCAAAGCTGGCCAGTAAATTATATATTTGTGATTGTTGTCAAAATTAAATGAGATAATTTATGCAAAGGGCTTAAATGCAATACTGGATAGAAAATGAATTTCAGTAAATAGTAGTTAGCCTCACAGCAAGCACTGAGAAGAACAGATTAATCTCTACAGAGACTTCACACAGGAAAAATCAATTCATAGTTAATATTAGCTAGAATTAATAATTCTGACTAAGACTATTTCAGTGGGATTGGCAAGTGTGATATGACTGAAGCCATACTCTAGACTGGAGATGGGGGCCCTCTAGTAAATGAAACGTGTATGGGGAGAATGAAGAGAGGGGTGGGAGATGTTCCATTATTTTGAAATTTCTTGCCTGGGAAGTTCCTGTCACTCAAAGCTAAGGAATTCAAGACAAAAAGCAGATTTTGGGCATAGATGATATAGTTTAGAATATGTTTATTTTGAGATTGATTTTTGTGGTGTCCATGAGATCAGGTAACAGTTGTGGAATTAGAGTCTAGAAGAGAGAGCAAAGCTCAAGGTAAATTTAAGGCAGCGGCTGTGAGCAAAACAAAACAAAACAAAACAAAACAAAACAAAACAAAATACCCAAAGACCAAAAAACAAATAAAGGAGTTAGAAGTCAGAGGTTAAAATTAAAATGCTGTTTTAAATTTTCTTAACCTTTTAAAAGTTTCATAAGCCTTGATTTTATTTCCTAAAATAAGACATAATAATTCCTTTAAATTTATTATTCTTAAATGATATATGATATACTGAATGCTTTATAATCTAAAATGCATATGCAAATATAAACATTAAATAATTATTGAAGTCTTAGAATGAGCACATGCACAGAGAGCAATAAAGGTCTTGGGGCACACAAAAAATAAGTAATATATCAAAGCCTCTGTAGCTTAGAAGTGATAGAGCTGAGGTGGATATTCAGGCAGGCCAGGCTCCAGAGGAAATGCACTAAATTACTACTATATTTGCTTTCAAGTTATCAATGGTTAAGTTAAAAAAGTCTTCATTAAAGTAACCTGGTTTCCCTAAATACATCTTTTTATCCCCAGTGCTTAGCATATCTGTTCACCGCAATGGCACGATGAACGTTTCGTGAATTAATTATCGGTTTACATAGAGATGATCTACAAAGCCATAAATAAAAGAATGCTGTGTGTCAAATGAGTGCTTACAGAGAAGAGAAGGGAAGGGAAAGGTAAGGAAAGGAGGGAAGGGAAGGGAGGAAGGACAGGAGGGAAATGCAATTATGATTAGAAGTTTGGAAAATACAAACATGTTGTGTGCAGGAAGTAGAAAATAGAGAAGCAGATAAAGATGGGATGAATAAAAGGATTAAGAAACATGAGATTGGGATTTCAGAGAATTCAGAGAAGGAGAGTTTCAAAAAGGACAGAGTTGTCCTTTCAGTGAAAGGAGAAATCATTTACCTGATTTTGGATTTTGGAATAATAAACTGAACATGCTCAGTTTAGCCCTCCCCTAACTCCGTTTTCTAGAGCTAAATAATATACCTGCCCCTATAAGGAAGTCCTGCTGTTGTCCATCTATATCAGTAGATCTGTATAATTTCAGAGGGTAAATATTAGCAAGCCCATTCTTCTAGGACATGGTCTCCACTCTAGGGAAAGCATTAATGTTTTAAAAAATGTATATAGTTTTAATGTATTTTCAGAGACAGAGAGAGAGAGAGGAGAAACATAAGTGGGGAGGGGCTGATGGAGAGGGAGAGGAAGAATCCCAAGCAGGCTCCAACACTGTCAGAGCAGAGCCAGACGCAAGGCTTGATCCCATGAACTGTGAGTTCATGATATGAGCTTAAATCAAGGCTAGATGCTTAATGGACCAAGCTACCCAGGCGCCCTGGGAAAGCAATGATTTTTAATCTGTCTGTGTCTATGTTCAATGGATCCATACTGGGCTAAAAGAGAGATATTGTTTATTGAGACTTTCTGTACTCCAACAGTATTGTTTTTAATTCTCTCAGACCAAAAGTCGTAAAAATGGGACAGTAATCTCATGACCATTGCTTTGTACAGGAGATGAATATACAGGGCAAGTAAACCAAGAGAGAGAATCTAGGGATTCTATCTAACACCCCTTTTATAACTGTCAACTCCCCTCCAGAATGTGCCTTCCTTTAATTTCTGAGATTTCAGGTAGTTGTTTTCTTGCCTTTTTTCTGTTTTGTTTTGTCTTGTTTGTATTTGTACAGAATTAATAGTGTTTTAATTTTTTTTTTGAGAGAGAGAGAAAGTGAGAGAGCATGCAGTCATGCATGCATGAGCAGGGGAAGGGCAGAGGGAGGGAGAGAGAGAGAGAGAGGGAGAATCTTAAGCAGGCTGTACACTGAGCCAACATGAGGCTCATTCTTACCATGAGATCATGACTGGAGCTGAAATCTATAGGTAGACACTCAACCAACAGAGCCACCCAGGCACTCCAGGCAGTTCCACCCAGGCACTCCAGGCAGTTTTTTTTTTTTTTTTTTTTAACGTTTATTTATTTTTGAGACAGAGAGAGACAGAGCATGAATGGGGGAGGGGCAGAGAGAGAGGGAGACACAGAATCTGAAACAGGCTCCAGGCTCTGAGCTGTCAGCACAGAGCCCGATGCAGGGCTCGAACCCATAGACCATGAGATCATGACCTGAGCCAAAGTCGGACGCTTAACAGAACAAGCCACCCAGGTGCCCCACTCCAGGCAGTTTTAATCTGCAAGGCAGGTCAATCTATCATGAGTTTATCTGACAATCATAGAAGCAGAACTTTCATGAGTATATCCTATGGAATCATTGCTTTTAATTTATTTAATGTTATAGTTAATTATAAGTATTCTTTTTGTAATCAAATCATCCCAAATTTAACCAATATGGATACTTGTGGCTTAATTTTTTGAGGGAGAAGACCTCACTGACAGCCTCATTAGTCATTAAGGATTTTCTCACTTCTTAGCACAGTGGCCTAAGTCAATTTGTACACTCACTGTCCCAGATCTACACAGACATATTTCTAAGGATACCTAGTTATTTTTAGGATTGCTGATACTCAGAGATCAGGATCTGCCTGTTATTGAATGTCACTCCTTTTAGGTTTTTGCAGTGTTTGTAAAAATGCAAATTTGTATTGATATTTTAAATTCAAATTTAATATTATAGTTTTCTTTTTAATTATTACTCTCAAGTTTAAAATATATCTTTGTGCTTTTATATTGAAATTTTTATTTTCTAAAATATACTTACCACTTACTTCTTTTATCTTTAAATATATAGTTTCAAAGTTGTAAAACCAATATCACTACTTATAAATGCTCTCAATGAAACTTAAAATTTCTCTGAGCTGCTTTTGACCTTATTAAAAGTAAAACAAAACAGACAAACACCATGTGTATCCAGAATACCATCTTTCAAAGTTGCCTTAAATAACTTTTATCTGTGTGGCTGGGATATTAATCTTATACACATTTAGCTTCATTGTTTCCTTTGTGGTTTAATTTATTAATTTTTCCCCTTGATTTGATTTTTAAATAATTAACACATTTATATCTTTCAAAGTTAGCAAAGATATTAAAAGTTGTCAGAGAAGACCTCCTCCATTCCTGATGTCTGCACTGTTTGGTCACTGCTTTTTAAACTTGAACTTAATAATGTATCTAGGAAGTTAATTTATTTACTACCTGGGGGTCTTCATTATAATTTTAGTGGATAGTAGGTTATTGTGTGGATGTGCTCTAATTTACTCAACCTGTGTTCTAGGAGTATTTGGATTGTCTTTAATCTTTTACTAATCCAAACAATATTTTAATAAGTGAACTTATTTGTTTAATCACAATTGTGAGGTAGATTTTTTGAGGATATTATATAAATGAGATTACTAGGTTATAGAGGAAATGCCTTTATAATGTTGTTAGATATCACTGACTCTTTTTCCACAGGGGTTTTGGAAATCCCATCAGCTATATATGAAAGGATTTATTTCTCCACAGCTCCTCAATAAACTGTATTCTCAAACTTAAATTTCTCCTAGTTTGATGGGTGAGAAATAGTTTTTTGATGTAACTTAATGTGAATTCCTTTTGCTATATTTGTATTAGAGCATTTTTCGTATGTATCAGTTACCTTTTTACTTTTTAATAAATTGTCTTAATTACTTTTACCTATTTTTAGAAACTTTTCTTATAAAATTTGAAAGATTTTTCATATCTGTGCTTTTAGGCCTTAAATATGAGTCATTCATATTTTCATTTATTTTGTCCTTTTTTTTCCCACTTTGCTTATGTTTATTTCCATGTGGAACTTTTTATTTTTCAAAAGCACATATTTAAATCAAGAACATTGTTATATTTGTGTGGTTTTTATAAAAAATGACTCTACTTCTTTTTAAAAATTTGAATTATGATTGCTAGAACACCCACATCATATTACTGGCTTAATCTTGACATATTTACTAATTTGCTTTTAACAGTTTAGATTTCTCTTTAAGCTGTGCTGTAAAAAATAGAACCATTCATCTTTTAAACATGTCTTTCTTATGCAAGAAAGAGTTTCAACTAACTGAATTTCTCTGTAAATAAAATGCTAACATCTCAAACTAATTTATGAAATAATTAATAAAAAAAAACTCTGAAAATTTAGAGACACTTTAGACATAGAAATTCAGATCAATTGTTTTGAATGTCAAGCCAGATGGCAATTGATGTTCCTTCTTCTCCTTTCTAGCCTTAGTAACATAATCACAATTTTACTTGAAGCAGAAGTGACTTGAGCTAAAAGAACTACATTCTTTGCATGCTCTTTTGCAGCTGTGTCATTTAACTAATCTTTTACTTGGAACAGGGAGGTGTGATTGGCGCTTGAGCAGCCATCTTGAATAATGAACTATGCCTGAGGATAGAAGCCATGCACCAGGGTAGTACAGCAGGAAAAAAACCTGTACTGGGTATACAAGTAAAAGGACTGTGTAGCCATCATACCAGCCTCTGTTGCCCTATCTCTGGACTTCTAGATGAAAGGAAAATATATTCCTCCTTTGTTAATCAACTATTTTTAAAAGTTTTTAATTTTACATAGTAAACCATATGCTCCTAGTTGGTATACACAATTTATGTAAACACCTCAAATATTGTAATGCACAACTTTAGAATTGTAAAAAAGAGTCTAAAATGAAATAGGGGCGCCTGGATGGCTCAGTTGGTTAAGCGACCAACTTTGCCTTTGGTCATGATCTCACGGTTTGTGGGTTTGACTCCCACATCGGGCTCTGTCCTGACAGCTCAAAGCCTAGAGCCTGATTCAGATTCTGTGTCGACCTCTTTCTCTGCCCCCGCCTGTTCACTCACTCTCTCTCTCAAAAATAAACATTAAAATTTTAAAAAAAGAAATAAAATTAATTTAGATATATCAGGAATTTGTTTTTAAGAATGATCACCTCCAAAACTTAAATATATATGTATATGTATAATACAGACTTTAGTAGCCGTTGAATTACATAATAAAAAGAAATGTGAAAGATTACTTTCATCTATCTTTTGGGTTAATACTAAAAGTAGATCTTTTACATGTTTACTTTTTGTTCAGTTTATCCCATTTTAATGTTTACAAAAATTCCTCTGAAGTTCTCCTTTTGTTTTGATGGTTGTTTTCTGCAAGGCTGTGGGAGCTTTGGAGACATAATCTCCTGAATTCGCTGGCTTAAGAATTTCTATTTCTATTAGCACAAATCAAAACGATTTCTTTCTCTCTCATAATCTGAAGAGTAAAACCCAGTGTTTCTCCTACTTTTATAAGCCTGTCTAAATGTCTCATTTTTTAAAAATAAAATTCTAACTTTCTATTTTTTTTTTTTTAAGTTCATGTATTTATCTTGAGAGAGACAGAGACAGCACGAGTGTGGGAGGGGCAGAGAGAAAGAAAGGAGAGAGAATCCCAAGCAGGCTCCATGCTGCCAGCGTGGAGCTTAATGCGGAGCTCGAGCCCACAAAGCCATGAGATTGTGACCTGAGCGCAAACCAAGAGTCGGATGTGCAACCGACTGAGCCACCCAGGTGCCCCTAACTTTCTATTCTTATTCTTCATACCTAATCTATACCACATGTTAACTCTCAAGATAAACTTATAGAAACATGTATATATACACATAGTTAAAATATGATATAATCATATCATCCCAATTCTATGCAGTATTTTAAATATATATGTTAAGCAGAAATATAAAATCATATAATTTTGATTCATCAATACATAGCATGTATTATTTTTTTTTTCAACATTTATTTATTTTTGGGACAGAGAGAGACAGAGCATGAACGGGGGAGGGGCAGAGAGAGAGGGAGACACAGAATCGGAAACAGGCTCCAGGCTCTGAGCCATCAGCCCAGAGCCTGACGTGGGGCTCGAACTCACGGACCGCGAGATCGTGACCTGGCTGAAGTCGGACGCTTAACCGACTGCGCCACCCAGGCGCCCCCATAGCATGTATTATTAACAACTAGGAACTCGTTTCTGTGTTAAAATACTCTACAGCACAATGGATCTTACTTTTCCCTTTATATCATTGATATTGATTGATGACTGGGGCACCTGGGTGGGTCAGACAGTTGAGCGTCTGACTTCAGCTCAGGTCATGATCTCTTGTTGGTGGGTTCCAGCCCTGTGTTGGGCTCTGTGCTGACAGCTCAGAGTCTGGAGCACACTTCAGATTCTGTGTCTCCCTCTCTCTCTGTCCCTATCCTCACGCTCTATCTCTCTCTGTCTCTCAACAAATAAAATAAAACATTAAAAACTATATATTGATTGATGACTGTTTTTATATCCTCAGTTTATTCTAATTGACTGTCATTATTATTATTATAATTTTCGAGGACCAAATATTCACAGTCTGCATAGTGGGGTTTTTTTTCTCTTTTTGCTGCTACTTCCTCTAACACCAAATATATGTATAATTATCTTTTGGTATCTGAAAATTCCAATAAAGTTTGGTTTTTAATGAATTTTTCTAACTTAAGACATGGAATCAGATATTCTTATAGGAATTTTGGCCTCTTTTAGATCAAGAAGTTTGCCAATTACAAACATAAAATCAAGTACTTTATTTTGTTACATATTCATATCTACCACCTTTAAAATTTTGGGTTAGATTTACAAATTTGATTATTAAACACTCCACTACTAAAAATTTTCATTTGAAATTATTATCACATGCAGAAAAATCACTTTTAGTTACACAGTGTGAGCTATCTGGATTCTTTTTTCAGCTCCCAAGTTATAAGCTAAAACCAATACAAAATTCTAAAATGACACCAGGGGAAAAAAGAAACCTTTAAAAAAAATCCAATATTAAACCTTAGAGAAACTTTCTCATGATTTTTTTTTTTTTGGCTACGTTTTATATAATGTACTCTCCTTAATTTTATCTCAGCAAGCAAGATTTCTCTAGTCTTTCTCAAAATAAGTTTGAATCTGAAAACAAAATATAAATATGATTTAAAAGTACCCGATTTATAATAACATTGTAATTTAATTATTTTGAGACAATAACAATCACTGTATTTGAGAAATACAAATTATCCTGCACATAACAAAACAGTGTATTTTAGCTACTGTAGTTTGAACCCAAACATCTCCTCTGGCTAGAATTTAGAGTGATGTTTCTTCTGAACACTAATGATTAATTTGATTATCTCTAGACACATTTGCAGAAATCTGAGTCCCAAAGACCAGCTTATATGCCAGCAAATATATTCAATACATAAACCTTAAAACAGTTATTAATAGTTAAAAACAAACTGACTCACAACCAGAATAACCAATATTAAGTTATACAAGTTTTAAAGTTATTTTTTTCATATAAACCTACCTCTTTTTAAATGTCTTCACTAAATAATTTGTCTATGCAATTTTCTAAATGTTACTATCTACCACCCCAATACCCAACATATACTTGTAAAACTTTATCCTCAATCAGATTTTCTTTGCTGTAAAGTCTCTATCTTGTTAAAGGTTCATAGAGATTTCTTCAGTTTTCTCTTTAGAACAGACTCTTTTGCAAAAGCACCCAGCCATTTTTCTTTGCGATCCTTTTGAATCTCCCCTTTATTTCAACTTTCATGATGAGAAAAACACTGGCCCCGAACCCCTGAAGCAGAGGCAAGATTTATGGTCCTCAGGCTTATAAACTGCCTTTCTAGTGTGATTAAAGATACTACCTTTCCAGACATACCTGGTTTATCCCCACAACATACTTAGGGACAATGGGACCTGCTTCTTAGACATCAAGGTTTTTACATCATCATCATCATCATCATCATCATCATCATCGTGTATCCCTCCTCTCAGAAAGAGAAGTAGAATTCTTTTTCTCATTTTTGTCTGCTCATGCCATTTGTAATACTGGAAGAGCTCCATTTCAGTTGGAGGAACAATTTCTTATTTACAACAAATTCCAGGATTGCCTGGGAGGAGTTTGCAGGGATGATTTGCTAGATTTCCACGGTTGTCACTCTTACCTTGTTTCTCTAAGTTCACCATAATCAAAGTTTGCAGAAGCAGCATTCTGTGTTGGATCCCCAGATTCTGTGCTTTCATTTTCTTATTTGAAAATCAATAATTTTTCTTGTTCCCCTGAGGGTAGCACATCCTTTCAGATTTAACATACCTGAAACTAGTCTTTTGATACACAAGCCTGGTCTTTGATAATATTGTATATTGGTGAATCCATTGGTGAAGTCCATTTTACTTGTATCTGCTCAGCCATTCTTTACTCTGGTTAGGGCTCTCCTTTTTCGAGTGTATGTCAGGTTGTGTTATCAGGGACCCACTCTGCCTACTACTGTATCCCAATACTTCACGCATGCTTCCCATTCAAGTTTTTCTTCTGTATAGTAACAGAATCAAATAAGAAATGAGACAGATGAAAAAATGTTTAGCTATTCTAGTCAAGAACATACCAGTATGAGGCACAAGTATCTGCAGGATAGATGAAATTTCTAAAGAAGAAACTTTTTTTATGCACAAGATCTTTTGCATACTTATTTCTTCTTTGTTGCAAAATGTCTCCTCAAAGTCCTTCTGAGTTCTCGCAAGTGCAGATTGCCTTGTATATTTCCCCACCTTTGTTTTTATCTCAGACTCATTCATATGCAGCTCCCTTTATTTCTGCGCATCTCATTGCATTATGATATCAACAACATAAGAAGCCTGCATAACTGAGGATTATCCATGAGCACTTCAATGGTTGAAGAGATCTCCATTCTGTATAGTTAAACTCCAAGTCAGGACTCTTGGTTTATCTCACACACGTGTTGGCAAGAATGGCAACTCACTATAGCCTTTTCCTTATAGTTCCTCTTTTCCATAAGGTCTAGTTATGTACATACATATTTGCCTGAGGTTACTATCACTCTATTTATGTTAGCTACCAATGACACAACTCCAATATATTCCTCTTTGCTAAAAAATACCAGAGGTCATCTCATCCTCAGTTAGTTTTCATTTTACTGTTTTTCATATGACCATCTCCCATATAAATATAACAATTAATAGGGGCACCTGGGTTGCTCAGTTGGTGAAGCGTCTCACTTCAGCTCAGGTCATGATCTCAGAATTGGTGGGTTCAAGCCTTGCGTCTGGCTGTGTGCTGTCAGCTTGGAGCCTGGAGCCTGCTTCACGTTCTATGTCTCCTCTCTCTGCCCCTCCCCTGCTCATGCTCTCTGTCTTTCCCTCTGTCTCGCAAAAACAAATAAAATGTTTAAAAAAGTTTATAATAAAATTAATAGGTAAAAGATAAATATACACACAGTTTATTTATATTTTACACTATTGCAACAATTTTGTGGTTTAGTCTTAAAACAATGTCACATTTTTAACCATCACATTTTATGGTTTCTGACAGGAAAAGTTCCCCTCCACAGTCACAGAACCATTGATATTTTTCATAAATTGCTATGGTTTCAACTTGCACAGCAACAAATCCAAGGCAGGCCAATTGATCCAAGCAGTGAAACCAAACTCACCTGTTGGGGTTTTAGAGATCCTGTCCCAGGATGGCACTATTCAGGTAATGCTTCCCTGCCTCTTCACCAAACTATATAAATGAAAGTCATTATAGTCTCTCTCACTCTCTCTCTCTCTCTCTCTCTCTCTCTCTAGATATATATATATATGACATACATTTTTAAAATATAACAAAATTGATAAAAATATGACATACATTTTCCATTTATTGGGTCCTTTTGTATGCCTTTTGGTAAAGTTTTATAGTGCTTATTGTTGCTCTTGTGTCTTTTTTTCATATATATATTCTACTTAAGTTTACATTTAAGTATATTATAGAATCAATCATTATATTTATTTTTTTATTCCAATTACTAATTATTGCTACCATATAGCAATACATAAAAAGTATACTCATTTTCATATCACTTTTGTGCAGTTCTCCTGTTGTATTTTCTTACCAATTCCAGTATTATGTTTATTGTTTTTTTGGATTTTCTAAGTGGAAGATTTATTATTTATAAATAATAAAAGCTTCACTTGTTAAGTTCTAATATTTTTGTATATTAAATAATTTGTTGTGTTGACAATTACTGTATTACAAGGCTGCATAATAACGGTGATAGTGAGCTCTGAATTTCTAGTAGATGGCATTTACACAGTTAAGGCAGAGTCCCCCTATTCTTTGTTTGCTGAGAGAAGTCTTATGAAGAAATCGTTTAATTTTCTCAATTTTTACTAGATGTAGGGAATTGCATAAATATATTTTCAGTGTCAGCTGGGCTGGCTGATTAAAAAAAAAGGATTTTATTCAAAAGCTATTTATCTTATGTGAGAAAAAGGAAGAGAGAGTGAGCACAAGTGGGGGAGAGAGGCAGAGAGAGAAAGAGAGAAAGTCTTAAGGAGGCTTTGTGCTCAGCACAGAGCCCAGCACAAGGCTAGATCCCACAGCCCCGGGATCCTGAGACAAACAAAATCAAGAGACAAACAACCAACTGACTGAGCCACCCAGGAGCTCCAAGAGGATATTTAAGTACAGCAAGTTCACATAATATGTAGTAAAAGGGTGTAGGATGCAAGATCAATATACTGAAGCAATTGTATTTCCACCTATAAGCAGTAGACAATTAAAAATTGAAATTAAGAATACAATTCTATTTGCAGTTGCATCAAAAAGAGTATATACTAAAAAAGAATATAATGCTTGGAAAATGTTAGCAAAAACAGTGCAAGACAATTATAAAACTTTGATGAGGAAAATGAAAGAAGATGTAAATAAATGGACAGACATTTCACGTTTATGGTTTGGAAATTTCAATGTGCTAAAGATGGTAATTCTGTCCAAATTGATCTATAGATTCAAAATGATCACTACCAAATTCCAGCAAGGCTTTTGAAAAAATGGGCCAGTAGATACTACAATTTATATAAAAATGCAAAACACCTAATAACCAAAATAATTTGAAAAAAAAGAGCATACTTTCTTCTCCCACATGTAAGAAGCTTGGAAGTCAACACTTAGCCTTACCAGCAGGTAAAAGACTGAAAAATCAGCAACTCTTCTTGGACCTAGAAGAGGAGGGAGGATGTAGGACAAACAGCTGCCCCACGATTGGAGAGACAGACGGGGGAATACAGAGAATCTTGGCTTACTGGCTAGAGGCTTATTGATTTTATTGATTTTTTCAAACAACCAGCTTTTCTTTTTTTTTCAACGTTTTTTTTTTTATTTTTGGGACAGAGAGAGACAGAGCATGAACGGGGGAGGGGCAGAGAGAGAGGGAGACACAGAATCGGAAACAGGCTCCAGGCTCTGAGCCATCAGCCCAAAGCCTGACGCGGGGCTCGAACTCCCGGACCGCGAGATCGTGACCTGGCTGAAGTCGGACGCTTAACCGACTGCGCCACCCAGGCGCCCCTCAAACAACCAGCTTTTAGTTTCTTTGATTTTCTCCATGGATTTCCTATTTTCAATTTCTGCGGTCTGCTCTAATAGTTATTTGTTTTCTCCTGCTTGTTTTGCAGTGAAATTGCCCTCCTCCTGCTCCTCCTCTCTTCTCTCTGTTTATTTGTTTCCTAAGATAGAAACTTAAATTTTTGATTCTGGAATTTTCTTTTCTAGTGTATGCATTCAGTGCTATAATGCTCTAAGCACTGCTTTCTCTGCATCCCACAAATTTTAAGGTGTGTTTTCATTTCCATTTATTTAAAAATATTGTAAAATTTCTCCTGATATTTCTTCTTTGACCCATGTGTTATTTGGAAGTGCGTTGTTTAATCTCCAGTATTTTGCGATTATTCCAATTATCTTTTTGTTATTGATTTCTCATTCAACTCCATCATAGTGTGAAAGCAGGCATTGTTTGATTTCAGTTCTTCTAAATTTATTTAGGTGTGTTTTATAGCCCAGGATGTGATCTATCTTGGTGAATATTTCATGCAAACTTGAGAAGAATGTGTATTTTGCTGTAATTAGATGAAGTAGTCTATAGATATAAAATATATCTAATTGATAGATGGTGGTATTGTGTCCTTATGGATTTTCTTCCTATTGGACATGTGATAGAGGAGTATTGAATTATCTAACTATGATTTTATAGATTCATCTATTTCTTTATGCAATTTTATTAGTTTTTGTCTTGCACAGTTTGACCCTCTGTTGTTAAGAATATGCATATAAGGGATTGTTATGTCTTTTTGGAGAATTGACCCCTTTATCACTATATAATGTCCTTCTTATTCTTTGATAACTTTTCTTGCTTTGTAGTCTGCTGTGTCTGAAATTAATATAGCTATTCCTGCTTTCTTTTCATTTGTGTGTGCATGGTAGATTTTCTTCCATTTATTTACTGTTAGTCTATATGTGTCATCATATTTTTTGAAATGTTTATTCAGGGGCGCCTGGGTGGCGCAGTCGGTTAAGCGTCCGACTTCAGCCAGGTCACGATCTCGCGCTCCGCGAGTTTGAGCCCCGCGTCAGGCTCTGGGCTGATGGCTCAGAGCCTGGAGCCTGTTTCCGATTCTGTGTCTCCCTCTCTCTCTGCCCCTCCCCTGTTCATGCTCTGTCTCTCTCTGTCCCAAAAATAAATAAATGTTGATAAAATGTTTATTCATTTTTGAGAGAGAGAGCATGAGTGAGGGAGGTATGGGGGGTTGCTGCAGAGGATCTGAAGTGGGCTCTGCACTGACAGCAGCAAACCCAATGCAGGACTTGAACTCATGAACCGTGATCATGACCTGAGCTGAATTCGGACGCTCAACAGACTGAGCCACCCAGGCGCCCCTGTGTCATCATATTTTAAAGTGAGTTTCATGTAGATAACATATAGTTGAGTGTTGTTTTTTGATCCACTTAGACAATCTCTGCCTTTTAATTAGTTCACTTAAACCATTGGCATTCAAAGTGGTTATTGTTATAGTTGGATTAGTATCTATCAGATTTGTTACTGTACCCATCGGGCCGGGTGGCTGCAAAATGAAGCTGATTAGTATCCACAGAACAGATCATCTTATCCATTTGATTATTAAAATATTCATCTGCTGACGTCACTTTTTGGTGTTCGTTAAAATGGAGCACAAATATTTTTGTTTTCATCCATTCAGAGAGGTCTATCCATGTACCTCCTTTTCTCCAGATTTTCTTGTCACCATTTTCTGATCACATCCCTTCTAAGTCTCTGATCATCCAGCCAAATTATCATTGGTCACAGCCCCCAAATCAGTCCATAATTGCACATCCAACCATTTCTCCTTCAAAAAAGAAGAGAAAAGAAGAGAAAAGAAGAGAAAAGAAGAGAAAAGAAGAGAAAAGAAAAGAAAA
>NW_024412413.1:44701489-44711523 GCF_014898765.1 Herpailurus yagouaroundi
AAGAAAAGAAAAGAAAAGAAAAGAAAAGAAAAGAAAAGAAAAGAAAATGACAAGTGCATTACTCAAGTTCTTTCCATCAGGAACATTTTCCTCTAACCCTGTCATTCAGGGCTATAGTGCTGTAGCGGTCCACTTGCAGATGGTGCCTACACATTGTGTGAGGCCATTTGTAAACAGGGCACAAGTTTTCTCTTCCTCTGTCAACTGATAGTAGGGGACCCCCCCCCATGAGGTGACAGTTATAGGCTTGGAAAGAGATGGCACTATGGCAGAAATGGAGACTATCTACATTTAGACCACTTCTGCAAGTGACTTACTCTTGCCTTTAGGGCATGCTAAGTCTAATCTCCTATATATACCACTTTCATTTGATGGTAGAGTGCTGTTGTGCACACTCAACTTTATGGCTTGGTTGTTCAGTTAACACCCATTTTACGAAGGCCAATTTAGATTGCATAGACAATTGGTGGCCTGTGGCTAAGGGTTTAGTCTCCACAAAGGCCCAGTAGGAGGCTAAAAACTGTTTCTCAGGGGAAAAGTAGCTTTCTGCAGAGGATGGTAGAAATCCTCTACCTAAATCCTTAAGGTCTGCATTGTGACTTACCTATAGGGATGTATCAAGGTCTTCAAATTTATCTCATCAGTGTAATGGACCAATGCGATATCTTATGGAAAGGAAAGCAAATCAAGGTCCCTGTGAGGCAGGAAAGTGAAGGTCTCTTGCTGCCCTTGCCAGTCAAAATGTCGCTTCTGGTGAACCTTATTGACAGGGATGCAGAAAAAGGCATTTATACCAGGTCAATATCTGCATACCAGATTCTGGCTGATGGGTTAATTTGCTCAAACAATGAAACTGCATCTGGTTCAAGAACTGAAATTGGGGTCACCACACCTACTTAAGTTTATGATGATCCACTGTCTTTATCCAAGATCCATCAGTCTTTATGGATAGGCCAGGTAGGTGAATTGAATGGGGCTGTGGTAGAAATCATCACTCTGTATCTTTTAGGTCCTTGATAGCAGCCCCAATCTTTGTAATCCCTCTAGAAATGTGATATTGCTCTTTATTTACTATTTTCCTAGGTAGAAGAAGTTGTAGTGGCTTCCATTTGGGCTTTGCCACTGTAATAGCCCTCACTCTACAGGTCAGGGAATCAGTGTGTGGATTCTGGCAGTTGCTAAGTATAACTATTCAAGTTACGCATTCTGAAACTGGGGAAATAACCACAAATGGGTTTTGCAACCCATGGGCCCGCTGTGAGACTGACCTGAGCTAAAACTCCATTGATCACCTGACTTCCGTAAGCCTCTACTCTGAGAGACCACAGTGATATTTCAGGTCTCCTGAAATTAGTTTCAAAACCAATGCCTAGTAGTCTCTGAGAGATCTGGTTAATTATTTCCCCCAGTGTACTGTCTGGTAAAAGGTTATAGATCCTTTTGGGGAAGGCTGTGAAATATTAATAGTATAAGTTCCTGACAGTGTACCACGATCCTTTCTCGAGGGGACTGACTCAGCCTTTTCTTAATTCAAGGAGTTCTGGGTCTGTAGTCTGACTGAAGTATGAGAATTGATTGAGGGGCTATGACTCTGTTTCTATGATTCAAGTAAAACTCCTGATTACTTGACCTAGAACATTTCTGTTTATACAGACAAGAAAAATTTTATAGGCTTCCTATCTCACTTCTAGAAATACCATGTATATCTAGCCTGCACCATAGGTCTGCAGAGTCAAACCATTCTTATTGCTTTTGAATCTGCCATCCACTGTGGGAAGCATACCCACTCTGCCTTTGGTAGTTGAGTGTAGCCACCTCTCCCCAGCCATCTTGAGATTCAATTATTCCCATTGCATTTAGGTTTTCTAGTTCAGTGGCTGCAGTTGATACTCTTAAGGTCTGGCCTACAGAGAGGATGATCACAGAGCTCTTCGATTACACTGGTCTTTTCTCATAAATTTATTTTTCATAGTCGAGGTGAATGGTATGTCTTCTGGATCCTCCCAGGATAGTTGAGTAGGTTGTAAATGACAAATCTACTCTAATATGCCAAACTCCACAAGCCTCTAACTCCCTTCCCCTATATTAAACAAAGAGAGATTGGGCATTTTCATTTCACTCATAGAGGGCAATCCATGTTTCAGCTAACCAACCAAACTGTTAGAGTCCTAACTCTCTGAGTTACAACATTTAATATAGAATCTCTGTTTAGTAAATCCATATCAATAAATTCATCCAGATCTATCTTTATGTTTCTCCTGCTACCATCTCATATACTTAATATCTGTTTTCAACATATTCCCTGGATTTTTGTCCACATAAATTTGAAAATTCAAGTAGCTCTTTGAAGGTAAAACATTCTCCATCATGGATCACACTTTTTCTCATCTTTATGAGCTTGCTATGATTTAATAAACTATAGGTCTATAAGCAAAGAGAGGTGGTATAGGTGGGTCCTGAGAAGAATCAGCATTCTTGCCTTCCAAGGCCACTGTCTTGGGAGGTCATTATAGTTTCCTTAGGCAATGAAGGATTAATCTTCTCAGATGGAATAGAGCTACTTCTACTAAGGATGGAAAGTCTGCCTTTACTAGGAGTAGAGAGGCTGTTTCTACTGGCAAAGAATCATCAAAATTTAGGGTCTTATTCCCCCACTTCATCAGGGTCTTTCCACATGCCCTTATTCCGAGTTTCAGAATACCATTCTTTCCCAACTGTTGCTGTGGTTTTAAGAGCAGACACCCTGTGAAGCTGTGAATTCAATTTGCATTATAATTCTGCCACTGACTAGATAAGATTTGGAGTTGGCTTTCATCAGATATTAGTCCCTAGCTACAGGATGTAAAGGGCTCTTTCAAAAGGGACAGAAGATTTCAGGTCATTTATGAGGTGCTTAAGCTGGGAACTAGAATCCCTGAACTCATCTTTTTTTTTTTTTTTTCCCCTCCACTTTGTCCCCTGACATTAGGAGCAACCAGACAATAGAAATGCTAGAACCAATTCAGAAGATTCATCAGTAAGATTCTATTCCTGTACAACCACTCTTGGTACCCAAATCTGTATTGTTCAAGGTTCTCCTGAGAAATGATAACACTATATGTATATGGCACATGAGAGATATTAATTATAAGAAAATTGCTTATCTGATTATGAAAGCTAGTAAGTGCAAAATTTGTAGTGTAGGTGGTGGCCAGGCTGGAGAATCAAGAGAGCTGATGGTACAATTCAAGTCTGAGGGTGACTAGGCAGAGAGCCAGGAGAGCCAGTATTGTAGCTCTAGTCCAAATGCAGTCTCCTGAAGAACTTCCTCTTGCTCAGGGGAGACCAGACTTTTAATTCAATTCAGGCCTTCAACTAAGTGGAGGAGGCCCACTATCCTCAAGGGCAATCTGCTTACTTAAATTTCACTGATTTAAATGTTGATCTCATCCAAACCATCCGTCAAGTTAACATGCAAAATCAACCATCACAGATGTAATAGCTGCTTTTGTATATCTCACACTACCTACCCACCCCGAATTTATTCTCTGTATTTGTCACCTTAAATATACAGTACCTTTGGAACCACTTTTATATTTTGCAACAATCTTGGTCTAAATGTATTTTTATTGGGGTTTCTTCCCCTGGTCTAATTCTATATTCAATCTTTGAGGAATTTCTTAATGCTGCTGTTCATTTGTAGATTTTTTAATTCCCCAGTAATGTTATGAATTTATTTTTTTAAATATATTCGGATGCCTCAAGAGGAAAAATGTATGTAGCCTCAATCATTACCTTGATCCACTCTCATTTAATTCTTGAAACACTGCATGCTTTTAGAATTACATGATAGTTTACAGTTTTTCCTTATATAACTTTGACATGCTCTTCTCTGACTCCCTGTGACTCTTTTCCTCTCTTCAGAGTTCTATACTTGGCCATTTACTCTTTATTTAACCACTTTTCTTGCTATTTTTAAATAAGTAACTGAAAGAGTATCTGGAAGTTTCCTGTCATCTGCTTTAGATAGTCTCTCTCTCTCTCTCTCTCTCTCTCTCTCTCTCTCTCTCTCTATATATATATATATATATATATAACCTTTATATTAAAAAAAAAGACTCAATACCTAGAATGTCAGCAGCCTCCAAACCCACAGAACTAGCTTAGTCTAGGAATTAATATTATCAATAGTATCCACTGTATTTTCTGGCTAATACAGATAGGCCTTTGTCCCAAACATAATATTGGGGAAGGGAAACATATTCACAGTTTAGGTCGTCTGCAGGTGTAGATACAATAAGGTTGAATTATGTGCATGAATGTGTGTATGCCTCTGTGTGTATTCCTAAATTATAGTGCAAATGTTACACCTTTTCTCAGTGGGAAGGATAATCTTGGGACTTACAGTGAGAAAACTGACCTGGAAGTTGCATTATTGCAAAATTGGGCTTCATAAGACCTCTGGTCCCTTACTTAAATATCGAATTTTCAATTGACCATTTGTACTTCTTTGGCAACAGGCTGAACATGGCAAATGGTTTTCTTATTGAATGCCATTTCTTATTGTTTCACAATAATTGCCTAAAGTGCTACATTGAAAAAGATTCTAAGGTCAAATATATACTCTTTGGGAAAGAAGTTATAGTCAATTAGCAATATCAATCATGGGTAACAGGAGGTACAAATGGAGAATTGATTGCTACATCCAATACAAAGTTTCACCAGACAAATCCCCTGAAAGCTAGAAATATATTGTCACACTTTTATCAAGCACCATTTCTCTTGATTTCTTCCATTGAAAATTACAAAGAAAAAAATTTAAAAAATTATAAATCTAAGTCCTTATTGAATATTCTCTTAATGTTTTATTTATTTAATTTCCTGAAATGCATGGTAGCAAAACCGGTGTGTTTTCTAGAACACAAACTGATATGGTTTCTCTCTTTTTACATCTACATTTGAAGTTTCTAGACAGTGGTTAAGGTTTAGTTCCTGTTTTTTAAAATGCTTATTTTACTGTAATGGATCAAACTTTCATAGAGTTTTCCATTCACACATTTAAGTAATTTACTAAAATTTATATTAGGTAATTTAGATTACAGCACTGCTATTAGAATATTAAAATAGAAGGGATGGGGATGTGTCACACATAGGGCTATATCTGAGTATGAAAGTGACAGAGATTGATTTTTATGAAAATTGATAAAGCATGTTTAACTTGAATCACATGTGCATTCCAACACAGCATTAAAGATACAGGATTTGCATAAGGGCCATTGCAAATTCACAAGTATATTAGGAAACTTTCAGTTTGATACCATTTCCAGTATAACTTGCTGCTAAAAACCATATTTTTTTTCAACATTAGAGCGAAAAAGCAGTTGTGTGACATTTTCCATCAAATTTTATAGATGATTTATTCAATTCAATTTGGTTGAAGGGCTCCTAATAGAGGGTTGATAGATTTCTGGAAAAGGATATTACATTGAGAGAAAAAACTAGACAATGATAAATGAAGACATGCTTCTATCTTGTAATAACCTATACTAACTCTCAATTATATTCCAATGGAGGGCACAAATAGTACAGATAATACAAGCCTGATCATTCTAAGCATATTTTATTTGGTTTTCAAATATAATCAGAATGATAGTACACACTCTGACAAATCCATCCTGATTTTCACCTTGACCTTATCAATATTGCACTATACTAATCAAATGGAAAGAAAGGTCTGGAGTTATCATGAATCATTATTTATATATAATATTTAAATATAAATATAATTATATGTATTTATTGACTTATATATATTATCCTAAAAAAAGAGACCTTTCTATGATATGAAAGTAAGATGACAAAATGTCCAAATACACTTGGGCCTGGGGTGACAATACACAAATAAAACTGGGATTCCTTTTGCTTAGGCATCATACTTACCAGGTTCCAGAATTATTGTTATATTTTGCAGGGCTTTTCTAGGTTTTTTTTTTTTTTTCCTTACAGCTCTCTACTCCAGATATTTTTCATTTGAACGTCTAGTACATTTATAATCTGGGTCAATCTAAGATTTATATGTGGCTTTGCCTCAACACTGTTCAGTCATATAATTTAGTCTAGCTTCCTAGTCAGAATCAAAGTTTCTCAGGAATCTGTTAACGAGGGAAGTAGAAATGGCTGTTTTTACCCGAACATTTCATATGAAATTGGCCACCATTAGTACTAGTTCAAATTTATTTCAGTTTTTTAGTTGACTGCTGTTATAGGATGTCAGTAGTGTAGTAGAAAATGTGCCTGTTCTTTTTTTTTTATTTTAGTTCTTTTTTTTTTTATTGTTTATTTTTGAGAGACAGAGAGACAGAGCATGCACCAGGGAGGGTCAGAGAGAGAGGGAGACACAGAATCTGAAGCAGGCTCCAGGCTCTGGGCTGTCAGCATAGAGCCCGACATGGGGCTTGAACTCAAAAAATTCGTGAGATCATGACCTGAGCTGAAGTCCACACTGAACTGACTGAGCCACCCAGGCACCCTGAAAATATGCCTATTCTTAACACTAAAATGTTTATTTACATTAGTCAGGCCCCTCTTTTTTGAACTAATGTACCAGGGAAAGAAAATAAAAGTCTGCTTCATATGCATGGATTCCACAGGAAATGTTATCACATTTTGTTTCCTGGGGAGTCACTGTTTATTGATAAGTATAAACCAGATATACAGACTAGAATATTTATTCATATGGAATATTATTTATACTCTATCACTTTCTTGGCAAATGACAATATCAATATGTACAGTTCAAGTCCTCCAACACTGTTGTGTGAAAATCTCCACTTTATTATCTCCTTTGTTCATTTTTCCATGTTTTTTAAAGATGCTGTAATTCTCAATTTTTAGGTTATTTTTATTGAGGTAAAAAGGTCAATAAGCTGTACCTAAATCCTCTCATTTGCTTCTGCTCCACATTCACATAGTTTTATGTTATTATGGCCTATTATTTTCCAGTGATGATTTAGTTTGAAAAAGCAAAATTTATTATTTTTAATTTTTTTTAAAATATGTTTTAAATGTTTATTTATTTTTGAGAGACAGAGAGAGACACAGAGTATGAGTGGGGGAGGGGCAGACAGAGAGAAAAAGACACAGACTCTGAAGAGGCTCCAGGCTCTGAGCTGTCAGCACAGAGTCCAACACTGGGCACGAACTCACAAGCCATGAGATCACGACCTGAGCGGAAGTCAGACACTTAACCGACTGAGCCACCCAGGAGCTGCTATTATTTTTAATTTTTTTAAAAAATATACCTGTAGTATGTTATTTTTGTTTGTTTGTTTCAAGTGTTTATTTAAAGCCTCAGGGAAATTTAGATTGAACATTAAAAATGTTGCAAAGTTATGCGTTGGAAACATATTGCAAAGAAATGTTTTAGATATATTTTTGGATATATATAATATATATATGTATATTATATATATACATATATATAATATACATATATATAATATATATGTATATATATAATATACATATATATACATACATACATATGGGAATTGACATAAAGTACATTTTATTCATTGATGGTTGTAAACAATACAAATGATTCCTTTAAAGATATTGATAGTGATGTCCTAAAATTTATTAGATGGAGAGATTGCTACTTGCAAAACATTATTTAGACAGTTCAGTTTCTAGGACAGAAAGTAATGTCCTCCTTTCTCTCTTGAAAAGTGAAGAAGATCAATATCTATGCTGTAAGATTAGAAAAATAGTTAAATCTTCAAAAATCAAATCTGACAATGTTTTTACATGATTTCAATATAATATGTCACACTTTTTACATTAAAAGAAGAGAGAAATATTAATAAAATGTAAAAAGTTTCTCTCTTAGGGTTCTGTATAGAAAGAGTATTGTTTTCTCAGCCATAGCCTGATTACTAGACCTTTCTTTTTTTTTAATTTTAACAAATAATTTAAGCACTTGCCCTCATGCGTAACTAATCTACTTTTTTATTTCTGCTTTTATAAGAGATGTTTTATAAGCATACTTCATCACATTTTGAAATTAAGTATCCAAAATGAGTTTTTATAACTATCTCAGATCTTCATTTTTTTCTTTTTCAAAATATGTCATGGTGACTTACAGATATTTTATAAACCATGATGTAATATTCTGAAAATAACAAAGAATCAAATAGGAAATTTGGAGTTGGGATATAAAAGTAAATTATTTAAATTCTTTTTTTAAATGTTTCTTTATTTTTGAGAAAGAGAGAGAGAGAGAGAGCACGTGCGCAAGTGGGGAGGGGCAGAGTGAAGGGGACAGAGGATCTGAAGCTGGCTCCATGCTGACAGCAGAGAGCCCAATTCAGGACTTGAACTCACAAACCATGAGATTATTGCCTGACTCTAAGTCGGAGGCTTAACCAGCTGAGCCACCCAGGCAATGCTAAATTAGTTAAATTCTTATAATACTCATATTAGTCAGAATTTAGTAATACCCAAGGATCATTGTAAAATTAGCTGATTTACTTTTGATACTATCTCTCAGTCTATATATATATATATATATATATATATATATATATATATACCTGTGCCCATTTTCCTCTCTCTTTCTCCTTGTTTCTTTCTCTTTTCTTTTTATCTTCTGACACAATTTTTCTCGCTGCCATTTTTTTTTCTCTTTTGATGAATCTAATAGTTCATATTGACACTACATATACTCAGGAAAAAGCTATCACCCATCAAACACATAAGACAACTTAGAAAGTATAATTTGACAATAAAGGATGACAATACTCTAAATTTTCCTGTATAGTGTATCAGAATTAATGGCTTTTTAAAAATTTTTGAAGTATAATATGAAAACAGAAATATTAATTAAAACAGAAAATATTTGATTAGACCACAGTAATCACCTAAAGTATGGGAAGCAAAGACATTATAGTATATTCTGGAAAAAAAAAATCACAGTATTTTATACAGTTTAGTAGACTTTATGGTAATGTAATCATAAACTCCTTTATATTTAAAACCTTTTTTTCTAATGTTTATTTATCTATTTTGAGAGAAAGAGACAGAGCTCATACACAAGCAGGGTAGAGGCAGAGAAAGAGAGAGAGAGACAGAGAGAGACAGAGAGAGAATGAGAGAGACAGAATCCTAACCCGACTCCATGCTATCAGTGCAGAGCCTTAGGTGGGACTGTATCTCACAAACCATGAAATCATGACCTGGGCAGATCAAGAGTTGGATGCTTAACTGACAGAGCCACCCAGATGCCACTGAAAGCTTTTTCTTTTCTTTTTTTTTAAATTTTTTAAAATTTAGTTAACATGAAATTTATGGTCAAATTGGTTTCCATACAACACCCAGTGCTCATCCCAACAGGCACCCTCCTCAATGCCTATCACCCACTTTCCCCTCCCTCCCACCCCCCATCAACCCTCAGTTTATTTTCAGTTTTTAAGTCTCTTATGGTTTGCCTCCCTCCCTCTCGAACTTTTTTTTTCCTTCCCCTCCCCCATGGTCTTCTGTTAAGTTTCTCAGGATCCACATAAGAGTGAAAACATATGGTATCTGTCTTTCTCTGTATGACTTATTTCACTTAGCATAACACTCTCCAGTTCCATCCATGTTGCTACAAAAGGCCATATTTCATTCTTTCTCATTGCTATGTAGTATTCCATTGTGTAATATAAATCAAAATTTACTTATCCATTCATCAGTTGATGGACATTTATGCTTTTTCCACAATTTAGCTATTGTTGAAAGTGCTACTGTAAACATTGGGGTACAAGTGTCTCTATGCATCAGCACTCCAGTATCCCTTGCGTAAATTCCTAGCAGTGCTATTGCTGGGTCACTAGGTAGATCTATTTTTAATTTTTTGAGGAACCTCCACACTGTTTTCCAGAGTGGCTGCACCAATTTGCATTCCCACCAACAGTGCAAGAGGGTTCCTGTTTCTCCACAGCCTCTCCCGCATCTAGTCTCCTGATTTGTTCATTTTAGCCACTCTGACTGGCATGAAGTGGTATCTGAGTGTGGTTTTG
>NW_024412413.1:44711623-44813807 GCF_014898765.1 Herpailurus yagouaroundi
TTTCCAGAGTGGCTGCACCAATTTGCATTCCCACCAACAGTGCAAGAGGGTTCCTGTTTCTCCACACCCTCTCCCGCATCTAGTCTCCTGATTTGTTCATTTTAGCCACTCTGACTAGCATGAAGTGGTATCTGAGTGTGGTTTTGATTTGTATTTCCCTGATGAGGAGCCACGTTGAGCATCTTTTCATGTGCCTGTTGGCCATCCGGATGTCTTCTTTAGAGAAGTGTCTATTCATGTTTTCTGCCCATTTCTTCACTGAATTATTTGTTTTTCGGGTGTGGAGTTTGGTGAGTTCCTTATAGATTTTGGATACTAGCCTTTTGTCTGAATGTCATTTGCAAATATCTTTTCCCATTCCGTTGGTTGCCTTTTAGTTTTGTTGATTGTTTCCTTTGCTGTGCAGAAGCTTTTTATCTTCATGAGGTTCCAGTAGTTCATTTTTGCTTTGAATTCCCTTGCCTTTGGGGATGTGTCAAGTAAGAAATTGTTGTGGCTGAGGTCAGAGAGGTTTTTTTCCTGCTTTCTCCTACAGGGTTTTGATGGTTTCCTGTCTCACATTCAGGTCCTTTATCCATTTTGAGTTTATTTTTGTGAATGGTGTGAGAAAGTGGTCTAGTTTCAATCTTCTGGATGTTGCTGTCCAGTTCTGCCAGCACCATTTGTTAAAGAGACTGTCTTTTTTCCATTGGATATTCTTTCCTGCTTTGTCAAAGATGAGTTGGCCAAAATTTTGTGGGTCCAATTCTGGAGTCTCTATTCTATTCTATTGGTCTATGTGTCTGTTTTTGTGCCAATACCATGCTGTCTTGATGATTACAGCTTGGTAGTAGAGGCAAAGTCTGAGATTGCGATGCCTCCTGCTTTGGTCTTCTTCAAAATTACTTTAGCTATTCGGGGCCTTTTGTGGTTCCATATGACTTTTAGGATTGCTTGTTCTAGCTTTGAGAAGAATGCTGGGTGCAATTTTGATTGGGATTGCATTGAACATGTAGATTGCTTTGAGTAGTATTGACATTTTAACAATATTATTCTTTCAATCCATGAGCAATAAATGTTTTTCCATTTCTTTGTATCCTTTTCAATTTCCTTCATAAGTTTTCGATAGTTTTCAGCATTCAGATCTTTTACATCTTGGGTTAGGTTAATTCCTAGGTATTTTATGCTTCTTGGTGCAATTGTGAATGGGATCAGCTTCTCTATTTGTCTTTCTGTTGCTTCAGTATTAGTGTATAAGAATGCAACTGATTTCTGTACATTAATTTTGTATCCTGCAACTTTGCTGAATTTATGTATCAGTTGTAGCAGATTTCTGGTGGAGTCTATCAGGTTTTCCAAGTATAATATCATGTCATCTGCAAAAGGTGAAAGCTTGACTTCATCTTTGCCGATTTTGATGCCTTTGATTTCCTTTTGTTTTCTGATTGCTGATTCTAGCGGTTCCAACACTATGTTAAACAACAGCGTTCAGAGTGGACATCCCTGTTGTGGTCCTGATCTTGGGTGAAAAGCTCTCAGTTTTTCCCCATTGAGGATGATATTAGCTGTAGGCTTTTCATAAATGGCTTTTATGATCTTTAAGTATGTTCCTTCTATCCCGACTCTCTCGAGGGTTTTTATTAAGAAACAATGCTGAATTTTGTCAAATGCTTTTTCTGTATTGATTGACAGGATCGTATGGTTCTTCTCTTTTCTTTTATTAATGTGATGTATCACATTGATTGCTTTGTGAATGTCGACCCAGCCCTGCAGCCCAGGAATGAATCCCACTTGATCATGGTGAATAATTCTTTTTATATGCTGTTGAATTCAATCTGCTTGTATCTTGTTGAGAATTTTTGCATCCGGATTCATCAGGGATATTGGCCTGTAGTTCTCTTTTTTTGCTGGGTCTCTGTCTGGTTTGGGAATCAAAGTAATGCTGGCTTTATAGAATGAGTCTGGAAGTTTTCCTTCCCTTTCTATTTTTTTTGGAACAGCTTGAGGAGGATAGGTATTATTTCTGCTTTAACTGTCTGGTAGAATTACCCAGGGAAGCCATCTTGTCCTGGACTCTTATTTGTTGGGAGATTTTTGATGACTGATTCAATTTCTTCTCTGTTTATGGGTCTGTTCAAGTTTTCTATTTCTTCCTGTTTGAGTTTTGGAAGTGGGTGGGTGCTTAGGAATTTGTCCATTTCTTCCAGGTTGTCCAGTGTGTTGGCATATAATTTTTCATAGTATTCCCTGATAATTGTTTGTATTTCTGAGGGATTGGTTGTAATAATTCCATTTTCATTCATGATTTTATCTATTGGATCATCTCCCTTTTCTTTTTGAGAAGCCTGGCTAGAGGTTTATCAATTTTGTTTATTTTTTCAAAAAAACCAACT
The DNA here is from genome assembly GCF_014898765.1 of Herpailurus yagouaroundi. NCBI lineage: Eukaryota > Metazoa > Chordata > Mammalia > Carnivora > Felidae > Herpailurus > Herpailurus yagouaroundi. Next base: position 44,713,996 of record NW_024412413.1, read on the forward strand.
CTTGGTTTCATTGATCTGCTCTACAGTTTTTTTTTTTTAGATTCTATATAGTTTATTTCTGCTCTGATCTTTATTATTTCTCTTCTTCTGCTGGGTTTGGGGTATCTTTACTGTGCTTCTTCTATTTCCTTTAGGTGTGCTGTTAGATTTTGTATTTGGGATTTTTCTTGTTTCTTGAGATAGGCCTGGATTGCAATGTATTTTCCTCTCAGGACTGCCTTTGCTGAATCTCAAAGCATTTGGATTGTTGTATTTTCATTTTCGTTTGTTTCCATATATTTTTTAATTTCTTCTCTAATTGCCTGGTTGACCCATTCATTCTTTAGTAAGGTGTTCTTTAACCTCCATGCTTCCTAAAAGCTTTTTCAATTATAATACCCATCTTACTTGAGCCCATCACTAATTTTTTAAAAGTCTTATGAAAGTTTTCAGATATACACAAAAGTAAGAAGTGTATTTTAATGAATCTTCAAATAAGTGAATTCTAAATGCTAGGATCATCAATATTTTATTTCTGTATTTCTTAGTCTGTCATTCCTTCTTTTACTTCCCTTTTTAATCAAATATACAATTTTAACATATTTATAAAAGTTAATTTAATTTGTAGCTGGATGAAAAGCTAACTTACATGTAGCTCATTATAAGTGGACGCTATCATTGTTTTCCGTATTTTGAGATATGGTCTGAATATATAATTTTTGGTCAAATAAAATGAACTTACAATTCTTTAGTAAATCAAATCTATATTTAATTTGAACAAGTATTCTTCTAGCATTTGATTAAATGCCTAAGCCATAATGATGCAACAGTGGTGGCCAGTATTTTAAGCTAATTCAATTTAAAGAGAGCATAGCTGTCACTATGTTGCAGCTAAATTTGTTTTAAATATTAACTTGAAATAAATTTATCTTTTTCTAGAATGGATATGATCGATTGATTGATTGATTTAATTATTTTGGCTGATAAGCTTTGTGTGTTTGTGGAAATAAACTGATTGAAGGAAAAGTCATCAAATGATGCATTTTGCCCTATTAGATAAATGAAATATTCAGAAGTAAAGAATGCTTGTTTTCCATGCCCTTTCCCGCATCACACAGATGAGTCTCTCTTACCCTAGGGTTAGAAGTCTCTTCTTTGAAGTATTTCTGCACTCCGCCAAGCCTTTTACTCTATTTTCAAAGTACACACAATTCTTTATTCTGTAGCGTCCTTTGGCCATTTTGAAATAACATAATAACTTGAATTCATATACTGCCTACCAGGCACAAACCCCATGGCATGCCATAGATATTAATTAATAGAATTGCATGAGCCATATGGCGATATGCACTAATTCAACAGCACAATTACCATCTTTAAACACTAAAGACTCCTAGGCCTGTAGCTGTATTATTTAGAATTGTGTTGGGTTTCAACTGGCAGCAGACTAATCTAACATAGAACAAAACAGAATTTGTGATTTTGCCTTCTAATTTTTACATTAATGAGATCAAGGGCTCCAACTTCCACATAGGGTGCTCTTTGTCTTATGGATTAATTCCTTTTCAATACTATCAGTAGATTTGAATCATTCATCTTATGTTATATATAGCTTTCTTCATATAAGAAACATCATTTCAAAGTTAAAAAACTTTCTTGTTATTCTATACCATAAAAACTAATATTAAATATATTTTGCCAAATATACATTATCTTATTAGTAATTTTATAATGTTACAGATAAATGGTAACTCCCTCTTGCCTTACTCATGAATGCATATGTTAGCATAGGATATTTAGCAAACAATTTTTCTCTGTGTTCTAATAAATTTGAGTAAGAAGAGGATTTTTTTAAAGTTTTTATTTAAATTCCAGTGAGTTAATATACAATGTAATATTAGTTTCAGGTGTACAATATAGTGTTTCAACACTTCCATACAACACCCAGTGTTCATCGCAAGTGCACTCCTTACTCCCCATCACCTATTTTCCCCATCCCCCTACTTGCCTCCCCTCTGGTAACCATCTGTTTGTTCTGTACAGTTAAGAATATGTTTCTTGGTTTGCTTCTCTCTCTTTTTTTTCTCCTTTGCCCATTTGTTTTGTTCTTAAATTCCACATATGAGTGAAATCACATCATATTTGTCTTTCTTTGACTGACTTATTTAAGTTAGCATAGTACTCTCTAGCTCCATCCATGTTATTGCAAATGGCAAGATTTCATTTTTTTATGGCTGTAAAAATGGAAAAACCCTAATTCATTCCCATTTATAAAATAACTTTTTTGTTTGTTTGCTTACATTATGTAAGGTTATTTCCTTAGGTTATTCCCCTCAGATGTGCTTAAACAAAACAAAACAAAACAGGAATGATTTTTTTTTCAAAATAATAACAAGCCAGAGGTGGTTACATGTTGGGGAATCCGTATCATTTTACCTTTTATATTTTTTCCCTTCAGTAAACCTTATACTGCATGAGAGATAATAACTAAAATTTAGTGAATGATGTGTCTGGCATTTTACTGAACTCTTTACATATGATCTTATTTAATATATAAGGCAATCCTATGAAGTGGGATAAGTTTATAAATTAGGAATCTAGAAGATAGAGAATTAAAGCATTTTGCCTATGATCACATAATAGATAGATGATAGATAGAGATACATAGATAAGGAGAGAGAGTTAAAAGAAAGAAGAAAGGAAGATAAAAAGACTCTTTAGTATTTGTTTTTGTTAGGTTTGTTTATTTGTTTGTTTTAACTGTCCTACCAGTGGAGGTCATCCAGCAACTCTAGTCCTATGTACTATATGTCAATAGGGCTTCACTAGTCACCCCCTTGGTTTCACTACATTCCAAAAACTCCTAAGGGCAGGACCAACCCCACCAAGAACCATTGCCTTTTGGAAAAGGATTCAATACATGCCAAGGCTTTTATTTCTGTCTTCTCTTCAACTGGCCATTTTTACGATTTCAGTGGTATACAAGCAAGCAAAACCAAAATACTAACAAATTCTCAACTAAGTAAGCAGTTTCTCTTTAACTTTCCCAGGTAGAGGTATTTGCTCCTCCCTTTGAAACCCACAAAATGTTGTCCACACTCCTCTCCTAGCACTTCCCAAGCTGACAGTAATTCACCTGTTTGTATTTATGTCTCCTCCATTAAAACAGAAGCAAATTCATTGAATTTCACTTTCTTGTTTTCCCTAAGAACTAAGTATATTTTGCAATCTTTCAACCTCTTTTTAAAAATAAATTTATTGTGGTGGAAGTGGCACATAAGTGGCAAACAACATGTGATAAACTGTAAGTTTGGCATATGTATGCATCCAGTGAACTGTCACTACAGTCAAGATAGAGAACAAATCCATCAGGTCAAAAAGTTTGTTCAATTCTCCCTCATGCTCCTCTGCATGCCACTCATTCCAAGGCCACCACCAATCTGCTTCTTGTCACTGTATATTGGTTTGTATTTTCTAGAAATACATACATAATGAGCTATACTATATGTACTTTTTGTCTGAATTATTTCATTCAACATAGTTATTTTGAGATTCATCCCCATTGTTTAATATATCACTAGCTTATTCTCTTTAAATAATGAGTTGCTTTCCATTGTCTGGATACAATATACTTTGCTTATTCATTCCTTATTTGATGGATATTCAGATTATTTCACCTTTTTGGCTAGTAACCTTGTATCCTGCAACTTTGCTAAGTTAGGAAGCCACCTGTAAATTATGCTGTTATTCTTTGAAGATAATCTGTTATTTTATTTTGCTGCTTTTATTTTTTTAATTTTTGTTGCTTTCATATTATACTAAATATATATTATAAGATATTTAGATTAGGAGTGCATGGAAGTTTAGTACAATGGAAGGAACTCAAGTTTGTCCTCTGTAAATGTAGAAATAGACAGGTATGTAAAAATGCCACAGTATCTTCCCTCTTTTAGCTTATCCACCAGAAACAATAATGTTACATTATTTATTGCCAAAATAAAGATATGGCTAATCAACAAATATTGTAATAATCTAAATGTAAAACAATAATTAGGTCAAAATTATTAGACTAGAAGATCCTTAGGGCAAGGTCTAGTTTTGTTTTTCATATATTAAATTTAGCAGTGTTTCATACATTATAGATTCGTTTATAAATCACAAAATATCATTATATATGTGAGCTGAAAAGTGATTTGCCTTATATATGAAGAATATATGAATACATTATTAGCAATATACAAAGAGCTTCTCTTATTTTTCCTGTAATGTAAACAATAAATCTTACTTATTTCTTGGTTTTAAAATGTATTTGATGATGTGAGTATTTGGAAGGATCTTGTGTTAATTTTTGTTTGTTTAAATTGAAATGACTCTACCTTCTTTCATTAATAATGAAATTAGCAGTATATATATTTAGATTTTATCAAACAGTATTGGAAGTTTGAGAATATGTTATATAAAAACTGAGAATGGGAATGCTTTCCAGACCTGCCATGGCTTTCTTTATGATTTCTTATCAATCAAGTTGTGTTGTTTGTATCAAGAAGTAAATATAGGTGGTATTTTCTGGTAAATTCATACCAATATATTTCAAGTTTGGGGACCTTTGGTACTCTCCCCTTATAATGCATAATAGAACTCCTGGTTTTTGCAAAGCTATGTCAGACTGTGGCTATATGGGAGTAATTATTTCATCATCATTGTTTATTATCTTCTTAAAAAAATGTTTTAATGCTTATTTATTTTTGAGAGAGAGACAGAGTGTGAGTGGGGGAGGGGCAGAGAGAGAGGGAGACACAGAATCAGAAGCAGACTCCAGGCTCCCAGCTGTCAGCACAGAACCTGACGCGGAGCTTGAATCAGGAACCACTGAATCATGACCTCACAGAAAGTTGGATGCTTAACCGGTTGAGCCACCCAGGTGCCCCCATTGTTTATTATTTTTAATTTTGTCTGTTTTACCCTTTTCATAACATCAATAATCATTTGGCATTTTAAAATTAGTAATTGGATTGTGGAGACAAGATGAAGAATATCTTGGATTCATTCCTGTATTCGAAATATTTTTTTTTAAAGATAAGTGTACTTTTTTTTAAGTTTATTTATTTTTGAGAGAGAGAGAAAGAGAGAGAGAGAGAGAGAGAGAGAGAGAGAGAGAGAGAGAGACAGTGGATGAGGGGCAGAAAGAGAGGGAGAGGGAGAGGGAGAAAATCCCAAGCTGGCTTCATACTGTCAGTGTAGAGCCTTAGGTGGGGCTTGATCTCACACCTGAGCCAAATTCAAGAGTCTCAAGAGTTGTACACTTTACCGAATGAACCACCCAGGTGCCCCTCAGCATATTTTTAATGAAAACGAACTCAATATTCTAGATGATGCAAAAGTGGGGTTAGGATCAGAACACATGGACTCGGTATGTAAGTCTTATAATAATTTATTTTCCTGGTTTCAAATGGGCTCAGAGGTCTTTCTACCAGCCAATGGATTGCTTGTTCCTAGGATCACAAGCATCATGCAAGTGTTGGCAAGGCTAATTCTATCAATAACATCAAAGGTATATTGGATTTAAGTTACAAAGCTCTAATATTATATTCCTTTTTCTTTCCTACTTTCCTATATCCTACTTCTAGTTCAATTTTAGATAATATTTCTCAAATGTATTAAAATTAGGCAGTTACACACTTACAAGAAATTATATTACTGAAGGATGATTTTATTTGAAATTTAATGACAGACACAGCTATATTTTCCGTTAACAGCTGACTTTAGTTATATTAAGTATTCTATAACTTAAAAGTTACATATAATAGTGATACTAAATATAGAAGACTGCATTTGTCATTACAGCTTTTGTTAAAAATAGTCCTATGTTTAGAATCATGTTGTTTGTTTTACCCTTTCTAAAACTAAATATTAACTTCTGAAATCACTCCTTTATGTTTTTTTCTTAACTGTTTACAAGAATGCCCTTATGCCTTTTTGTTCCTTCTGCAGAAGTAAAATATTTATTTATTCTCAATAACCATAGTTTAATGTTCTACTCTAAATGAAATTCAGTATACCAACACCTTATTGATTTCCCACTAGGGCTTTTAGACACTTCTTTACATTATACATTTTGATAAAATGTCTTATGAATCTGTACTTATTATCCATCAGATGCTAATCATTATCTAAAAGTGTTCTAAGGGGAAGAATAAAATCTGATTAATTTATTCAGTAATAGGCAGAAATTTTCCCTCTTTTACCTTGTTAGTAATCTCTTCTTCACATAATGCAATATTTTTATGAAAGTAAGCAGTTAGTATACCCCAGAAACTAGTCTTATTTAATAAGCTTAGAAAAAAAAAAGTTCCCAAATTTCTAGATTTCTAGTCATTGTCATATTTAAAATAGACTTTTTGATTGGCATTCAATTATATTAAAAAAGCTTTTTTGGGGAAGAAGGGGTGTCTACTATGTATCAACTAATTTTTATATACTAGGGAGACAAAGAGAACAATAAATGGAGAGTAGACTATACTTTCATACTAATATGTTTTCCGTAAACACTTAATAAATCAAAATTAAGTTATTTACAATATTGTTCTGTAATGATGTTTTCTTCCTTGAAAACAAGATACAGAATTATTTCACAACAGTAGCCTGCTTCTTGTTCATCTCTGTCACATTCTATGTTATATTTCTGTAAGTTCAGTAGCTTCTTTTCATGTTGGAGTTTTCTGAAGGAGACCTTGATAGATTCAGATGAAGGCAGTGTAGCTAGCAAGGTTTAAAATAAGGTGTATCAGTGGCCAAGTCAAAACAAAATATCATAAACAATGGCTACAGTAGATACATCTTTAATTATTTATTAAGATTAAAAAGTCCAGTATTTACACTGTAAAGGCATGGTCCAAGTGGTCATAGTCATTACCTCTCCACTAGCTTCACTTCAATCTTCTAGAATGTATCTATAAATATGAAAGTCATGAAATGGTATTGACTAGACACAGAAGTATTCTCATAAAAAAGGTTTTATTAAACACAATTTAATTATAATATTCATGTCTTCTCAGGTTTTAAAAACAAATACTTAATTCCTAAGCAAAGTTCAGCAACCAGTAATTCACTTAGCAAATTACTATGGTATAGTTGTTTTTAAGGTAGACTTTAAAGAGTTGGAAATTTCCCTTGCCAAATTTATTAGCCAAAAATTATGGTTTTAGGTTCATATGTACTAATTTAAATGTCATAGATGATGATCTGGACTTTTAGCAGTTTGAAATGCTGGTAAACTGGTAATACATTTCATTATATTGATTTACCTATTTCTGACACCTAGTCTTAAAAAAAAAAGCTTCCTAATCTATTATCTCCTTCTATGGGATTTCAAGTTTCTGAAGAAAGAAAACCATTAAGCTATTAGGTCAATCTCCACATGGAACAGAGGGATTCACTTTCCCCAAAGTAAACCTAGATGAGGTATTACCTATAGGCTCCCATTATGAGAGTCTTGAATGGAGAAAAACTCTTCCAGAATTATTAAGGAATAACATTTGAGTAAAGAAATCAAAATATTTAACAAAAGCAGGTGCAATTTTGTGGATTGAATCATGTGAGTGGACCCTGTTATGGCTTGAATCATGATCTCCAAAAGTTATGATGTTTTAAGCCCTAAAACTTCAGGATGTGACCTTAATTGGAAATAGTGACATTGCAGATATAATTAGCTAAGATGAGGTCATACTGGAATAGGGTGGGCCCTTAACCCAATGTGACTGGTATATAAAGAGGGAAGATGAGAGAATGCCATGTAAATATGGAGGCATAAATTGGAGAAATGCATCTCTAAGCCAAAGAACACTTGGGGCAATGAGGAGCTGGAGAAAGCAAGGAATGATCCTTTCCTATTGGCTTTGGAGAGAGGGTAGCCCTGCCAACACCTTGATATTGAACTTTGGCCTCTGGAGCTGTGAGATAATATATTTCTGTTGTTTTAAAACTACCCAAATTAGTTCTACTTTGTTACAACAGCTCTAAGAAACTAATAGAGACCCTGCATAAATTCTACTTCAGAAAGACCCCCTTGCCCCAGTATGGTGTTGGAGTAATCAGTACCTTTAATTTTTACCCATGAAATGGTTTGCCTCAAGCAGCCTATCTACTTCTCCAGAAAAAGACTTCCTTTAATGAATCAACTGATATAACATGTGATTCACTCCTGACTTCTAAATTTCCATGTATTAATATCCCTGTATCCATGGAATGTTTTCACTATCAGCCATACCATATCCCAATTTTTGTTTATTTTTTTTATGTTCTATTGTGTGGGTATTGTGGTTATACAACATCATCACACCAACCTTAGCTATAGACAAAGGTTTGATAGTCCTCCTTCAATAAGGCAGTGTGCTGTTTTTCAAGGCATAAAAAATGGGTTCTCATACACAATTTGCCAGAAAATAAACTCAATAAAAATTGATAATTAGACTTTCTACCCATCCTTGACATCCCAAGTTGTACATGGCCAAGTATGTAAGAAACTTGACTTAGTTCAAAATGAGCATTTATTAGTCCTGCTGCAGTCACATAGAAAATAGAATGAAACCATTTAGGCTTTGGGAGTGCCCACTTCAATATCTCAAAAACAACCTCTTCTGGATCCTATCAGATTAGCATCCTCATGATGTAATTGAATGGCATTCTAATCTCTCACATGGCCTTTAAAACTGACTGAATATATTTATGACCTACAACATGCTCCTTCCATTATGAGCAAAACATGACTTCCTCTTTCAATAAAAACAGCCAAATGGATGAGGACAAATAAAAACATAATTAAATACAAAACAGAATGTAATGAGAAATTCAGGAACAAGTGTAACACAAAGCGACAGTTTCATTGGGAATTTAGGGAGAAGGTACAGCTAAGGATTGATTCTGGTCTTAAAGGAGAGATCAAATTTTGACAGGGATAGATGGGTAAATAGAATTTTACATATAGAACAGAACGTGAGAAAAGTTGTAGACATATGGAATAGGAATAATAATATAAAGTGCTAAATTTATTAAATCCGTTCAAAAATAGAATTATATTATCTAATACTCTTAACAGTTTTACAGGTAGATCTGTTATTTTGTTTATAAACATGAGGCAAATGAAGCCAAATACTTTGCTGAAGTTTATGTGAACATATTTTTAAGGTACAGAAAGAGTTCAGGTTTGACTAGACTGCTGATTGTACAAGAAAGAAACAAAAAATCAAAAATAAAATAAAAGGTAAGATGTAAGTCTTGCTGTGAAGACAAAGATTTAACTTGATAAGTAATTGAACATCATTGAATGCTTTTGTGCATGACTATGACAAAATTCAAATTCTGCTTGGAAAAGAGGAATCTAGTATCTAGTTTGATTTTAAGACAGTAACAATTTAAGAATAGATCAGTTGGGACACTGGATATCTCTTTTTCTTTTTCCATTGTCACTGCCTTATGACTTACACTGGATCAACATAGGCTACAAAAAATAGACTCAGAACTGATCTCTCTAACTGCAGGTTCTTTGTTTGATATATACTTCCCAAATTGTCACGAGAATGACCTTTGTCAAAAACACATACTTCTATGTAACTCCTCTGTTTTAATATTTTCAATGGCTTGTCATCACATTTAGGAAAACAAGAATCCTTAGTATGAATTTCAGATTCTATAATTTAAATAGCTTCCCAGCCCTTTTCTTCACTTCTTTCCAATCTCCACCCCTCACACCATCTCTATATTTAAGCACACCAACTAGCTGTTTCCAAATTTACACCCTTCCATGTCACAACACTTTACATGTTCCACAAGCCTGAATTGTTTCTTCCCAAATTCCTTTCTGATGAAAGTTTTCCATCTCTAAAGACCACCCCAATTTCACTACAGCCCCAGTTCAGGGAGGCATTCCTTTCCCTAAGCTTTCATTTAGCATATCTACTGTCTAGCATATCTACCGTTATTATGAAATTTGTCACATTTTATTTGAATTATTTGTTTTATGTCTGTCTTCTGCAGCTGACAAATACCTAGCAACAAGGCACAAAAATCTGTGCTGATGAGTATGTGTTGGAAAATTTTCTATCAATAAAATGCTCTGCTCAGTTTGTATTACATGTTATCCAGGAATAAAGGAAGTAAACTCCCATTTCCCTGAGCATTTCCAAAAGAGGATGACATTTCAGGTCATACTCATCACCAGACACTAATTGGAAGTCCATTTAGGCAAAGTTCACTTAGCAGCAAAGTAATTAGTCTTCAATATAAAGAAAATGATCAATGATATATGACATTTTCATTACAGAATGTATTCTTCATGAGTTTCATAATGCAATATCATTCCTAACTCTTTAACATTAGGACAAATTCAACAGGAACTCTGGAAAAGTGGTACATTTGGAGTAAGTGCCCGTGGAAGTGGGTTTATCAGGTCAGGACCAGGTTGGGCTAATTTTCAGGATTTGAGAGAACATTTACTTAGAGGAGCAAATGAAAATAATAGTTGAGAAGAGGAGTGAGAGTTGCTATTAGTTTGAACCTTATCAGGTGTCGAGTCCAAGAGAAGTATCCAGAACAAGGCATGTATCCTCATTCAAGAAAGGATGAAGCAAAATAGCAAAAGTAATTTGCCCAGAAGAACACAAAAGCAACAGTAGGTTGTACTTACAGACTGCCCCTGTATATAAAAGCACATATCAGTTATATTAAACAGAACATTCCTTTGAAGCTGGTATCTTGAGATGCCACATTGAAATGCTACCTTATTTTTTTTTTTTCTTCCTTATTTTTTAAACAGAGAAATCACACACACACACACACACACACACACACACACACACACACCAGTTATTTAAAATTATGTAAACTAGTAAAATTTAAAAATTCATGGGACTTACTACCAAATGTTAATAAAACCCAGGATTTGTTTATTAAATAATAGATTTGATAGTTGAGGTTATTACCTGTATATGCTCAACATCATTTAAGACATTTATTCTAAGCGTATTTGTTATAGATGTACTTTATGTATCTACTAAATTACTGACTCCCAGTTAAAAAAAAGAAACTGTAAGGGTTTGGAAGTATTAATGATGCTTCGAAGTATGAACCATATATTCCCTTCTTAACAAGAGGTTCAGCCTGATATTGCTTTTAAATGAGGAAACACATGTATTTTTGTTTTAAAATGATAGTATGAACTTCTTCTACTCATGAAATACATAATAGCTTTTAGAAATCATGTGTTTGTCATCGTGTATAAATATATACATACTTTTTTGGCAAATTTCCAGCATTTTTTTTTAATATCAAGGAAAAAAATCACAAAACGGGGAAAGTGGAATAGAAAATATCTCACTATTTACTTAAATTATAACCATTCTTAGCCTATTAATATTTATTTTCTTTTTGAGGAAGTGTCCTACTCCTTCTGCACACCTATCCATTATCACCTTTATTATATCCAATCACCTTTACAATCATGACCTGTACAAACTATAATGAGTTCTAGTTCACTGTACAACATATTCTCCCTTGCCTAGAATGTCCTTCTCTCACTTTATCTGAATAACCCCAACTTGCTCTTCTGGACTCAGCTAGAGCTCACACGCTCTGGGAAACTTTCCCCTTTCACCCATGGTTCAGGCAAATAGCTATCTTATGTGCTCTCGTGTCTGTGTTTATCCACATAATTACGTTGCACTGATCCCTGGGTTGTTAGGTGTATGACTCTCCCATTTATCTTTGTGCAGCATAAGAGCCAAAAGAGGGTCTTCAGAGCTGGGAAAAGTGTCTGGTGTGAAATTGACAATCAATTAATGCATTGCATAAATAAAGACAATTATAGATATGTAGCCGGTTGAAATTAAAGGTGTCACATAGGTTAAGACTAGAAAAAAAGGCAGCACCCTCCTCCAGTCACTCTCTGCAAACCTGTTAGTATGCTGTTTAACTCAAGAGATTAGAGAAACGTTTTCAGAGTTGGATACTCCACTTGCTACTAGCACCAAGTCAAGATCAACTTCATGTAAATGTTCTCGTTTTGGCTTTTAAGTCTCTGGCTCACTTATCTTCAGCTATCTCTACTCTCCTACCTTGACTGAGAAAAACTTCTTATTCAGACATAAGGATTCTTGCCCTAAGGTGCTGGATTAAATTTACACAAAAAGAATGGTTGGAAATTGCCTTCATCCAAACTTTTCCAGAGGTAGCTTACTCACATGTCAAGCACCTAATATACACGACTTGTCCAGTAATTTAGTAAAAGGAAATATTTTGGATGGGAGTTAAATATTTTTATTAAATAGTCTGGATGATGAATTATTCAGTATTTGGTATATCTCTGTCACCTTTCTCTAAAACTTTTATTCTATCTCAACTATAGGGGGCCATTGTTTACTTAGCATCTTACCATGTGCCAGGAACTTTTACACCAAAGTCCTTGTATTTAAATTTCCTCTCTGTCTCTGTCTCTGTCTCTGTCTTTCTCTTTGTTGAGAACCTCTGCATTTTTTTCATCTAGGTCCTTGCTAAGTTCAGAGCTAGTAACACCATCCTCTGGTTTAAAAAGAACTCCAATGACTCACCATTGCTTATAGCAGAAGTCGGGACACTTTTTCTGTAAAGAGCCAGATAGTAAATAGTCTTTTATGTTTTACAAGTCAAAAGGCAAAATAATGATACTTTTAGGCAATTATATAACAAGAGAGAAAAGGGTTCCATAATTTCTTATAGATGAAATTTAAAAATAATAATTTTAATAGACACTTTTTTTATAATGTTGGTCTACTAATGGGAATGGACTGGAAATGGACTTGGGAGAAGTAAAAATTGGAGCTCAAAATTAGTGTTCCCCAATTTCAAGTTGATTATAATTGCTTGCCTGTAAAATGATTCTCAGCTTGTGTTCTGTATAGTACAATAACAGACAGAGGACATAATTTGACCTATCAGCCATTCAAACATGGTTCAGTGGCACACAGTACTTTCTGCCCATATTTATAATCTCATTCCCATGTTTCTTCATGTCTCGTCATCTGTAAAACTAATGGTTAGGAAAAAATATACATTTTGTGGTGCCTGAGGAGCTAAGATAGTGACATGGTAAGAAGACCTTAGCCTTGCCTGATCCCTTGAACACAGCCAGATAACTATCATGCCATTCTAAATACCCAAGAAATCAACATGAGGACTGACAGAACAAACTGCACAAATAGAGGGAGACAAGAGGCCACATTGAGGAAGGCAGGAAGTGCAGAGATATGGTTTGAGGGAGAAACAGATCACAGATGCTGCAGTGGGGAGGGAGCCCTGGTCATGGAGAAATGCAAGAGAATGCACAAGAACACTTTCTCAAAGCCATAGGAGGGGAAAATGAGAAGGCTGATTTTGTGAGTTTTTGCAATCAGCCAGGCTCAAAGACTGGAGTTTTAGAGGTCTGTAAGCTTGACTGGGATAGAGACCTGAGGGCACTGCCCTACACCTGGTGAGAAAGCAAGCAAGCAACCCCAGGCAGACAGCATGATTTGAGGATTGCCTAAGGTGCCTGGGGAGAGACTTCATTCTTCCTGCATCTGTGAGAGGTGTCTTTCACTCCCCCTCCCCTCAGCATAGGAGTGGAGACACCTGCTGAGGGCAGCTAACCCAGTCACTGGCTGTTTAACCTGCTTTGCTCCAAACCTCATGCCCCTGTGTTCTGGCATAACTGCCTTTCTCAGTCAAACTTGCATTCATCACAGTATGGTGAGACCCTCCCCCAGAAGGCAAGCACAGGCACCCTCTCCACACTAAGTCCCTAAAGTTTGGAGCTTTCAAAGTCAGCAGGCCTGGCTGGGATACAAAGTGCATGCACTGTTCCAGGAAGGCAAGTAACCTGGAGACAGACAACATAAAAATAACAATTTGAAAAAAGCATGGGATGCAAAAGGGAAAACTATTTGCTCTTCTGGGAGTGCTTCCATGAGAGCAGCAAGCACGGACTCTGGTCTCCAGAGACAAAGAATCTGACTGATGCCATTTCCCTCCCCCACCTCCTCAGCATAAACCATCTTCAGTAAAAAGCACTGTACCATCACTGGCTGTCTAAACTGCTTACACAAAGTCCTGCCACCCTGTGCTCTGCTGGTACTGCTTTTCTCGGGCAAGTGTGCCTAAGGACCAGCTCAGTGGGCCCCTTCCCCAGAAAACTAGCACAAACCCCTGCATACACCATGTCTACCAACCATAGAGTTCTGCACGGCTTCAGTTTAGTAGAAGTAGCATAAGATCTAATTTAACAAGCAGACCAGAGCACACCTAGTTAAACCTCACCACACTCTGACCAAGGTCCAAACACACTCCACTGCAGGCAAGGAGAAACTATGCAGAAAACTGACCTGAGGGATAGAAGAGCCAAAGCACAGTAACAAAGTGCACACAACACATATGCAGTTCCAGGCCTTGGACACTATATGACCTCTTCTTTATAAAGTCATTACACTCAGGAACAGGAAAGTTAAGAGGCGTTTCTAACACAGAGAAGAAGACAGAGACCTAGACAAAATGCCAAGATGGAGGAATTCATCCCAAACGAAAGAAGAAAAGATCACAGCCAGAGATCAAATTGAAGCAGATATCAGTAATACGTCTGATGGAGAATTTAAAACAACAATCATAAGGATAGTTGCTGGCCTTGAGAAAAGCATGGAAGTCATCAGGGAGACCCTTGTTACAGACATAAAAGAGTTAAAAAACTATCAGGAAGAATGAAAAATGCAATAACTGATATTTGAAACTGACTGGATGTAATGACCACAAGGATAGAAGAAGCAGAGGAATGAATAACTGATGTAGAAAATAGGATTATGGAAAATAATGAAATTGAACAAAAAAGAAAGAAGAATGATGGATCACGAGAGTAGACTTAGGGAATTCAGTGGCTCCATAAAATTTAATAACATTTGTATCAAAGGAATCCCAGAAGAAGAAAGAGAAAAGGGGCAGAAGGTTTATTTGAAGAAATAACAATTGAAAACTTCCCTAACCTGGGGAAGGAAACAGATATCCAAATCTAGGAAGCACAAAGAACTACCACCAAAATCAACAAAAGTAGACCATCCCCAAGACATATTGCAGTTAATTTGCAAAATGTAGTGATAAAGAAAAAATCCTAAAAGCAGCAAGACAAAAGAAGTCCCTAACTTATAAGGGAAGACTCATAAAGTTAGCTCCAGATCTCTCCACAGAAACTTGGCAAGCCAGAAGTGAAAGGCATAATATATTCAATTTGCTGAATGGAGAAAATCTGCAGCCAAGAATACTCTATCAAGCAGCTATCATTCAGAATAGAAGGAGAGATAGTTTCCCAGACAAACAAAAAGTAAAGGAGTTCATGATCACTAAATCAGCCCTGCAAGAAATATTAAAGAGGACTTTGAGTGGGAAGGAGAGACCAAAAGTGACAAAGACTAGAAAGGAACAGAGAAAATCTCCAGAAACAATGACAAAAGTAATAATAAAATAGCACTAAATACATAGCTATCAAGAATGACTCTGAATGTAAATGCACCAAATGTTCCAATCAAAAGACATAGGGTAACAGAATGGATTAAAAAACAAAAACAAACAAACAAACAAAAATAAGACCCATCTATATACTGACTACAAGAGACTCACTTTGACCTAAAGACACCTGAAGATTGAAATTGAGGGGATGGAGAAACATATATCATGCAAATAGATGTCAAAAGAAAGCCAGAGTAGCAATATTTATATCAGACAACCTAGATTTTGAACCAAAGACTGTAACAAGATATGAGGAAGGGCACTGTATCATAATAAAGGAAACTATCCAACAAGGAGAACTAATATTTGTAAATATTTATGCCTACAACTTGAAAGAACTCAAATGTATAAAACAATTAATAACAAATATAAAATAGCTCATTGATAATAATACAAAATTTGTAGTAGACTTTGCCACCACACTTACATCAATAACAGACATGTAAGCAGAAAATCAACAAAGAAAAATGGCTTTGAATGACACTGGAACAAATGAACTTAGCAGATATATTCAGAACATTTCATCCTAAAGCAGCAGACTATACATTCTTTTCAAATACACATGGGACATTCTCCATAATAGATCACATAGTAGGTCACAAATCAGGTCTCAAGAAGTACAAAATGATTTACATCGTACCCTGACCACAGGGTTCTGACCACAACATTAAAAAACTTGAGATCCTCCACAAGAAAAAAATTTGGAAAGACCACAAATACATGGAAATTAAAGAGCACCCTACTAAACAATGAATGTGTCAGCCAGTAAATTAAAGAATAAATTAAAAAATACATGAAAACAAATGAAAACATGACAGCCCAAAACCTTTGAGATGCAGTAAAAGTGGTCTTAAGAGGGAATACAATACAGGTATACATCTAGAAGCAAGAAATCTCAAATAGACAACCTAAACTCACACCTAAGGAGTTAGAAAAAGAACAACAAATGAAGGCTAAAGCCAGCAGAAGAAAGTAAATAATAAAGATTAGAGAAGAAATAAGTGGTATAGAAACTACAAACAAACAAACAGGAAAAAAGATCAATGAAATCAGGAGCTGGTTCTTTGAAAAAATTAATAAAATTGATAACCTGCTAGCCATATTTATCAAAAATAAAAGAAAAAGGACCCAAATAAATAAAATCACAAATGATAGAGGAGAAATAACAACCAACACAACAGAAATACAAATAATCCTAAAAGAATATAATGAAAAATTATATGCCAACAAAATGGACATTTTTAAAGAAATGGATAAATTCCTAGAAACATATAAACTACTAAAATTGAAACAGGAAGAAATAGAAAACTTGAACAGACCAATAACCAGCAAAGAAATTGAGTCAGTAATCAAAAACCAGCAAACAAAAGTCCAGGGCCAGATGGCTTCACGGGGGAATTCTACCAAACAATGAAAGACGAGTTAATACTTATTCTTCTCAAACTGTTCCAAAAAAAAATAGAAATGGAAGGAAAACTTCCAAACTCATTCTATGAGGGCAGCTCTACCCTGATTCCAAAAACAAAGATCCCACTAAAAAAAACTACAGGCCAATATTCCTGATGAACATGGATGCAAAAATTCTCAACAAGATACTAGCAAATTAAATCCAACAGTACATTAAAAGAATCATTCACCATGATTAAGTGGGATTTATTCCTGGGTTGCAAGTGTAGATCCATATTCACAAATCAATCAACATAATACACCACATTAATGAAAGAAAGGATAAGAACCATATGATCCTCTCAGTAGATAGATTTTGTGGTGACTGAGATTTAAACAATTGAGGGGTTGTGGATGGAGAGGCTTTTTTGAGAAAAATAAGATTCCAAGTAGGTATGAAAGTGCGTATTTACTTAAAATGCATATGTTAGGCACAGAAAACACTGAAAATTTTTAAAAAATATTACAAATAAGAGAAGCATCACAAAACCTAGGAAAGAAACTAATGTTATACCTTCATGTTATAATTCAACATGGGGATATATGTTGTACAGCAAGAACCCTTGAAAACCACTCCTACAACAAGATGACTGGCAATAACTTAGCAATATGTACAAGTGATTTCAAATCACAAAAATATGTCCAACTAAGTCAGCAGTGTATACCCACTCCAGTTCCCATTAATCATATAACAGAAATAGCAATCACCCCTTCAGTGCAACATGGCATGAGGGAAAGTTATCACAGAGAAGTTAGAATAGAAAGGACCAGTGGTCCAAACTGGTTATATCCAAAATATATCAATTTTGTAATTAAAAAAAATATATATGACACATTGTATCTCCTGGGTTCTTGGATGAAGCCTATGTCAGTGAGGATGCCTGAGTCATGGGGATTTGTCTCATGGAAAATACATCTCTACACCTTATATAACAATTCCAAATTGTTGGCATTCTATAAATATGCTCTATATTTCCTGCCATAGTGTCTTTGCGTTTGCTTTTCTTTCTGCTTTCAGTTTGTTTCTGATTCAAAACTATACTTTAACACTGAGTTCAACTGTTTAATCCTATAAAAATTTCAGGTATTATTCTTAGGGTTTAGGAATTATTCTGATGTTATCATCACATGTCTTTATTCTCCTACTCTACTACTCTATTTGTTTATAGTTTTCATGGTTCTGAGAACAGAACATCTACTCTATGAATATTGTTGAGCATTAAGTGTGAAAGCAAAGAGAAAAAACAATTGAAAAAGAATTGAACTTATAACAAAGCATCCTATTTAATATCTGAATAGCATTGTTACCAATGCCTCTCTGAATTTTGATAGGGATAATTTAGTGTTTTGTTAGGCTTTAGAAAAAAATGTTTTCTCTAAAAATAAGTATATGCAATATTCTATTAATATATATGTTCTTTTGAGAATGTTTAGAGGAAAATCCTTTTTCAGATTGGCAAGTTGAATTTTGTTTTTAATCTAATTTACATGCAGCCTACAATGTACTAACATAATGAATCTAATGTTATATTTAATTAGTTCTCTGGTGTTTTTCCAATCAAGTTGAGAGACTTTCTGCAATTTTATAAATATGATTTGGCAATTGGAAAAAATAGTTAATCAAAACTGTTTCCAAAATATGTAACTTTATTAAAACTGTAGAAATGATTGTATTTCTATGTAAAAACATGTGCAAATGAGAGAATTGTGCTTTTTTACAAGTCTTTTGTCACTTAATTTTTATAACTTAAATTTTATTTTTACTAACTAGATTGAGACACAGTGAAGTAAGTCTACTTAAACTTCTTCAAATTATAAACATCTTTCAATATATAATTTTGCTAATGGCTAGAATTTATTTATTACTAAACAAAAGATGGCCAAGAAGTATTATTTATATTTCCTAGAGTAATCTTATCATGATTATCTCCATTTCACAGATCTAAAATTGAGATTTAAAAAGATTAGATAATTTGTCCAGTTCACACAAATCATAGTTAGAATACCAAGAATTTTAAAAATCCAAATGTGATACAGTAAAATCTTGGTTTTCAAGCATAATTCTTTCCAGAGACATGCTTGTAATGCAAAGCACTTTCATATCAATTTCCCCGTAAAAAATAATGGAAACTTACATGATTCGTTCCACAATCCAAAAATATTAATGTAAAAATGGCTACTATGCTGTAATAAGATACAAAATAATAAAGAAAATACAAAATATAAACAAAAATAAACAAATTAACCTGCACTTACCTTTGAATACCTTTGTGGATGATGTGAGGGAGACAAGAGAGAGGAGGGTTATTGTGTAGGACAACTTTCACTATCACTAATGGAATCGCTGCTGTATATTGGCTTAATGGAATCTTTTTCTTTTCGCGCAACTTTAACAAAGAACCTATCCAACGACGCTTGCTTTTGCCTCCCTTTGAGGATTTCACAGAAATGTGACATTGCATTGCCGTTAAACAGATTCATTGCTTGCACTGCTACAGCCTTATTTGGGTGGTGCTTTTCTACAAAATTTAGCACTGTTTCCCATATTTTTCACATCACCTAGCCTTATTTGAAATGAGGGATTTCTCCTCCTCTGCAGCTAGAGATAGAGAGAGAGAGAGAGAGGGAGAGAAGAACCATTGGCTCAGTTATGAGCATGTGACATTCAGCATCACATACTACTCGTTTTGCAAGTACTACTCCTATTGCCTGTTGATCAAGTTAAAATTTATTAGAAATGTTTGCTCGTCTTGCAGAAATGAGTTACTCACAATCCAAGATTTTACTGTATTTATATTCATTAAAATATACTTATGCCTTATTTTTATATTTTATGTTTTAAATATACTTAAATATATTTATATTTTATATCTTAAAATATAAAATATGCCTCCTTCAAACAGACTCCCTATATGTCAGACATTTATTGTGTGTAGACTGTGTGTGTGTGTGTGTGTGTGTGTGTATTCATTTATATGTATGGAAATAGGTAAAAATAAATAACTTACAACTTCTACTCAGTTACTGAAAAGAATGAGTACTCTCTTCTTCCTCAGGTTTACATGCCAGGAGTCTAGAACATTTAAGAATCAAGAACAAATGGATGTCATGTAAATTAATTCACAAAAATGCATTTGCATCTTTTTATCCCATTGTTATCCTGTAATCACATTTAGGGTTAAGGGAAGTCATGACAGTCCCCAGACAAATTCAGATTCGCCTAGGTTAGAATGGCCTAACTATTGACTTAAAACAAGAAACTCAACCTCTCAGATCCTCAATTTTTTTTTTTGTATTTGTAAAGTGGATAACAATATCTGCACTACAAGTTATTTTTTAAACTAATAACATAACATAAAACACCAAGATAATTGCCTGGAATAATCCAGACCAACTTCAGACTGAGATGAAAGTAGACTGGCTCTTCACATATCAAAAATAGGAGGCTAATTCTCTCTTAATAAAATGGAAAGACTTTGTTTATACTTAGATTGTGTCTTTCCTAGCTAGGCAAAATCAATTACTGGCTTAAAAAAAAAACACCATAAAAATATGACTTAAGAAGATATTCTACAAAGATATTCTTGATAGTAAGTTTCTTACTTTGCTCTGTGCCATAAAAAAGAATATCTAAGAACTGAGACTCCACTGACTTCAAAGGAAATGCATACTTAACATTAGCTCAGCAATGTGCAGGACAAGATAAGTAATGACCCCTTTGATTCTATAAATATAGACCTACAAACAACGGCAGGGGTCTGAAATTCATCCATTTACTTTTTTTTTAAATATCATAGATGAAGATTCAAGAGTGTTGATATGAAAGATATAAATATTAATGTCATGGAAAAAAGTCAATATGCTTAATGCCTTCAAGAGAACAAAATTAAGTTTAAATAAATAAGTAAATGATCTTTGCTATTATATGTAAATTGCAAATGTCATGAAATTGTTGGTATAATAAACAAAGTACTACTTTTGATAAAGTTTTCTCATGTGGATGAACTGAAATTATTAAGATTTATATTCAAAGCCCATATGTGTAGGTTCTTTGTCTTTGTTCAAACTTGATTCTGATCATTACTTTAGGACAAAAGTGAGACTTGTCAAGAAAACTATCCTACTCTCTACTAAGGATTACTGGAAGGAAGCTAATATTGAAATTATGGGTTTTTTTTTTAAGTTACAATTCTGAAGGAAAATGAAAGGTAGATGGATAGATGGATGATAGATGATAGATAAATATGATACATCTATATCATCTACACTCATACACTTATAGTAAATTTTCAATTTAAAAAGCATGTTTTCTTCTTGATTTTGTTCTCATACTTTTATATTAAAATGCTGAACAGGGGCACCTGGCTGGCTCAGTTGGTAGAGCATGCATCTCTTGATCTCAAGGTTGTGAGTTCCAGCCCCATGTTGGGTGTAGAGATTACTTTAAAAAAATGAAATCTTAAAAAAAATGCTAAACATTACATAATGATTTATACATATATATACATTATGTATACATATGTATATATGTATATATGTATACATAATGTATATATATACACACACACATATATATGTGTGTGTGTGTGTATATACACACACACACACACATACATATGTATACACACACACACACACACACACACACACACACACCTATGAAATGTATCAATTTGGCAGTGGATGTTCTAGGACAATACCCAGAACCCCCATTTAGAACCCAGGCACTCATCCTTCTAGTTACCAGAAATATTGGCTACTGACAGCTCACAGCTGAGTCCCTCTTTAGGAATTAACTTGCCCAGAAGGGAGCTGTCTCCCTTTCAGGGAGAACTATGCTCCGTCCCTGAAAATCTATGTTGGGGTACAAAGGCCTTCCCCCTTTGTCTTGATTGAGAGAGAACAGCTCTGAAGGCCTGTCCCTGCTCTAGAATCCCTCACAGGATCAGCCAAGGTCTCTATAGAAACTGTCTTGCAAATGCATCACAGTTTCCCTTTTCCCTATACTAGGGCAACTTCCCTCACATCATCACAGATACTGTTCCAGAGAGAACTCACCAATAATTAACCTGCACACAAACGTCACTCTCAGAGTCTGTTGCTGGAGCGAATTGACTTCAGACATACAGACTAGTTTGGAGGTTACTCCAGTCATAGTATTAATGTCAGTGAATATTATCTTCAGACAATGTCAATAATTAATTATAAAGGTAATAGTTCTACTACTTGATAAGTAATATTTTATTATCTGTACCTTAACCATTATGAAGGTGATAATGAGTATGAACTTGTAAATAAGGTCATAACTAATTTATAGCTCAATAATTAATGAGATAGTCTTTATCAACTACTTCCTACATGCCATATGATTATATATTATCTTCATTCATTGTTCATTACAAACATTTAGTGATGAGGAAATCAGAGCTTTGAATTAAATTATTTGCTCGATACAATTTAACAGGACTGACATTCAAACCAAGGTCTGCTTTATACTAAAATCATCTGATACTGTGAATTTTCTGCCCTAAGGGCTACAAAACTAACTGAGATCAAATTAGTAGGGGCCTATTGGTAGCTCCTCTGGAGTGTGTGAGAATAGTGGATAAGAAAACTGGATGCAGAGGTGCTTGGATGGCTCAGCTGGTTAAGTGTCCAATGCTTGATTTCGGGTCAGGTCGTGATTTCATGGTTTGTGAGTCTGAGCCCCACGTCAGGCTCTGCTCTGACAATGCGGAGGCTGCTTGGGATTCTCTCTCTCTCTCTCTCTCTCTCTCTCTCATTCACTCACTCTCTTTCTCTCTTGCCCTATTTCTCTTTCAAAATAAATAAATAAAAACTTAAAAAAAAGAAAAGAAAAATGGATGCAGCTATACTGGAAGAGGGAGATCCATGAGGAAAGCCTTTCTAAAGAGTTCTAAAAGAAAAGTTATAATTAGAGTGATCTACATCAGAGGAAAGCAGTACAGGTCATGAAAATTGCTCCCAATATAAAATCATTGGTGATTGTAGTGCCTTTTGCTAGGGGTCAAAGGAAATCATGAACACTTTACATAGCTAACATTAATTAATGTTATTTGTCTGTAGCTGCTAAAAGATCATTTTAACTAATTTATTATTAGAGAGTTTCCAACTGGGAAAGGGGGGTGAGGTCTGAAACAAAAGAAATTTGATATTCTTCCACTCAGACATATCACAAATATTTTTAAAGAGTTCTTTATGTCTTTAAAATTTTTAAGTAAATGTGGGTCGCAAATTCATGACCCCAATATCAAGAGTCATATGCTATACCTACTGAGCCAGCCAGGTGCCCCAAAAGAGTTCTTAATGACTATCATCCTTGATATGAGTTATGTTTTTTACCACTTAAAATTTTTTTAATGTTTATTTATTTTAGAGAAAAAGAGAGAGACAGAGTGTGAGCAGGGAGGAGCAGAAAAAGAGGGAGATCTAGAATCTGAAGCAGGCTCCAGGCTCTGAGCTGTCAGCACAGATTCAGATGCAGGTTGGGGCTTAAACTCACAAGCCCTGAGACCATGACCTGAGCTAAGTTGGGTGCTCAACCAATCACTCAACCAACTGAGCCACCCAGGCACCCCCTTTAAAATTTTTTTTCCACTTTAGGGGTCATGTTGGCATCCTTAAAATGTGAGAATTTGCTAGTTCACGCTTTATTATGTTTAAAGCAGTAGTAGGAAAAATTAATTTTTTCTATGAAATTAATAAAATTTTAACTTCTCCATGAGTTATTTTTTGGAACGGTTTCATATAAACAGAATGAAGGAAATTGCTGAACAGGGTTGTAGGAGGAGGGTATCCTGGGAGGTTTCTCTGCATTTGTTAATTAATCAAGCATCAATGAAATGTCCTGCTATTATGTTGTTTGTAATAAAAGTGCTTTGGATTTAATTTTGATGAAAGTACTAAAAGAAATCCCTATTAGAAACATGAACATTTGCAACATTTATGATAAACATTGAGTGTCTATAATAGCCAAAATTGAAATGTACAAAAATATGAATCCCAGGCACTAAGAAAATATTTCTTATAAATTATGTCTTGCTATTGTAAAATTATGCAAAACTCTACAGGATTTTTAGCCAATCTTTGAAAT
Organism: Herpailurus yagouaroundi; assembly: GCF_014898765.1. Classification (NCBI taxonomy): domain Eukaryota; kingdom Metazoa; phylum Chordata; class Mammalia; order Carnivora; family Felidae; genus Herpailurus; species Herpailurus yagouaroundi. The sequence continues at coordinate 44,738,090 of NW_024412413.1, forward strand.
AAAGCCAGTAGGACATATTCAAGTACAAGCTTAGGTTAAAGATTTTTGTAGAGTTTGTGAATTCTGTGATGAATTGATCACAGTACAATTCTATATATTAACGAGATAAATGTATGCTTTGGTGGCTTTGCCAAAATGACTAAATGTGAAATTTGTTCACAGAAAAGTTAAAAAAAAACTGATCAAAAAGGAATGTACCTTGGAATGGGCCCTGGTCATTTTTTAATAACACTTGTTGTGCTAAGTGTTGGGGCTACAAGTTTCAGAGGGAGGTCACTTCAGAATATGGCATCTTTAGAATATGATATGGAAAGACTGAATATATCTAAGAGAAGAGAGATTCTGAGAAACAATTTTCTGGAACGAACGAATCCTAGATAATTACAATGAGAAATCTTAGATAATTACAATGAGAGGTTATATTATATACTCATTCATTCATCCATTCTCCTCACTCATTCAAGAATTTATGGAGTATCCGTTTGTCAGGAACTTTCTGAAGTAGTACCACAAACTGAATTCTCTACCCTCATGGAGATTACATTCTAGTGAGAGATGCTGATAATAAAAAGTGAACATACAAGTAAGTATACATTTTGTTAGATCATGATGAATGCTAACAAATAAAATAAACCATGGAAAGTACATAACAAGGAGGAAAACTACATATTTAGATTGGATAACCAGAGAAAATCTCATAGAGAAGGTAACAGTTGAGCAACATCTGGAAGGAGTTGAAAGAACCATGAAAATATCTGTGGTGACAGCATTCCAAACATCCTAAGGTAGGAACGGACCTAGACAACGTGACCATGAAGGAATGAGCAAAGGATAGAAAGAGTAGACAATGTGGTTGAGAATACACATATATCATTTATGTTCTTACAGGTCATGATGGAGATGTTTAATGTTAATTATTTTAAAATTAAGTAAAATATCAATGAATTTTGTGATTCAGTACAAACAGTACTAGATTTGGCATCTACATCTTAAGATTATTTTCTATAAAGAGACACATGTTATACCCCAAGCATAATCAACATTGTGTTAGCTACAAATGTCCATTGCCTGTTACTCAATAAATATCTGAGTAACAGGATGCAGCTATCCCTTTAACAGTTCCCTAACCTGGAGTCTTCATTCTATTGTAACTCATTGCCAGACTTTAGGGAGATATATTTGTTTGCCTAGAATCTAACAGCAGTTCTGTCTCTGTGTGCCAACATCGCGACCTTGGGTAAGCACCTTAGTCCCTCCATGTGTAAAATGAGGAAACTACTAGTACATGTATAGTTTTGAGGTTTAAAATGATAGAACAAGGGAAGCAACCCTATTTCTTTCACACAGTAAATTTCAATCTATGTTATCATTATCATATTATCATTATTAAAGCACCAGCAAATCAAATTGTCAGAAATGGATGTATGTGCCAATAATATGTGTCATTATTTTAATGACTTCTACTGCTACCAGTACATTTGTTTGATATCATGGCATACATTTGAAAAATAAAAACAAACTTGGGCTGATGGTAAACTTTTGTTGATTCCAAGTTCCCTTGCACTTGAAAACAGACTTTCCTGTATCTGTTAAAGATGTATTTCTTGCAAGCTCTTCTTCCACACATTTATTAATGCAGACAGACTTCCTCTGGTTTTTGGCCTGCGTGTATCTTCGTGTAAACAGAGCTACAGATGGTTATGACAAGTTCTTGTTTGTGCATATCGGAGGGCATGCTGTGTGGCAAATTGCACTCTTGTTTTTCTCAAGTAGATTCCACTGAATTTTCGGTTTCATTTTTCCCCATGATAGGGCATCATATGGCCCATAGTGAACAAATGTAAATCTAAAGTAGCATGGGCACAAAATAAGGTGCCAGTAAAATAACATTTCTATTGTATCAAGCTTTAATAAGGCTTGTAATTGGTTTTGGTTGCCAAACATATGGGTCAGTGAGAATAACGTTGAAAGTAGATTAGATGCAATTCAGGCGGCTATATTAAGAACTCAATGTGGTGAATTTTGCTGTTATCGCAGAAGGAGTAGAGATGGTATGTCACTGATGTCAATGTGTTCTCATTTGATCTAAAACCTTAATGTGTATTGGGAGCCAAAACAGAAGGACTACTCTCAAGATTATCAATTCTACTGAATAAATTAGATGGTGGAGAAAACTTTATTCACAACTCTATGTTTATGATACTATAGTTACCAAATTAAATATACTAACAGTGAAACTGAAAACTCAGAAGTCTAAATTCTAGCATTAGGTCACTAGGCAGGAATTTTTGAAACGGTTTTGACTTTGGTTTTTGCTATTGAGAAAAGATTAAAAATTTCAGTGGCAAAAACTCCTTCCTTATATTCGCCCTCACTAGGTAGAGCCAAGTAAATTATGTCAAAAGGGATTTGAATTAGATCAGAGCCAGAAAACACTGTAATCGGGACACCTGCGTGGCTCAATTGGTTAAGTGGCCAACCTCGGCTCAGGTCATGATCTTGCAGTTCGTGGGTTCAAGCCCCGCATCAGGCTTTGTGCTGACAGCTCAGAACTGGAGCCTATTTCAGATTCTGTGTCTCTTTCTCTCTCTGCCCCTCTCCCACTCCTGCTCTCTCTCTCTCTCTCTCTCTCTCAAAATTAAATAAATATTAAAAAATTAAAAAAAGAAATCACTGCAATCAATTTTATGGAATAATAGGATGAAGATTTTATTCCCAGGGGACCATGCAGACTGCATGTAAAGGGTACCTGAATTGAAAGTAATCCCCTTCTATGGATTCTAGTTGATTATCTTAATGTGTTTTAAATATAACTTCTAAATGAGACTCAGTAAACTCATATATATATATATATATATATATATATATATATATATATATATATCTCCTCAGAAAATTATTGATAAAATAGCTACTCACATTTCACAACAGCTCAGAGTACCAAACTAACAACTATTATGTTCTCCCCTCTTTTTAAGGAATAGAAATTGAGAAAGCAAAGCTAAAGGAAGTTGACAGAAAAGATCAAAGTTAGATTTGAGAATTTCTAACGTTAATTCTATATTCAGCTCACTAATCTGCAATGCTATTCACTGGAGAAATTGAACAAAAATCTGTAATACATTTCACAAACTTATAAGTATAAACCATTATAACTTCCAAAAAACTTGAAAAAATTTTACAAATTTGTTTTGATTTTTTTTCTTCCACACTAAGAGCTCCAGTCCTATCAAGTTTCAGGTTTATAACTAACTTCTCTTGAGTAATGTGAGTGCAAACAGCTGCTAGAGGGATTTTTGTCAGAGTGAGAAAATTAACTTTTTTTTCATTCTCATGTAAGTACAATAAAAAGAAAACCTTCTAAATTGATTTTGGCCAAACTTCTCAAAATATTTACCTTTAGGCTTAGAAGAAAAGAAGAAAATTTTAACTCAAGGGATTTTTTGATGAAATTATAAGCTACTGAGATATATATTCAAGCCCCAAATCACTTACACCTTTAAATTCAGTGTTTACTAACACAAAGCTTGATATTTTTAAGTAGTATTTTTATTGATCTCATAAATGACAAAAATGAAAAGAGAAAATAGCAAACTAGCAAAATCAAAAGCAAATTTGAGCTAACATGAAGTTTTTACAAAATAGTATAATATAACTAGTTTTGAGAAAGGTCATAGGACTGAGGGAAAGTCTGAATTTTTAAGTGAAATACCATTTTATTCTACTAGAAATATATGCTAAAAAAGTAAATCATTAGTCAGTTTTCATTCAGTAACTCAAAAATTTCTTAAATATTAGTCACTGATAGCAAAACATTGGAAAAGATACAGAAAAGCTCTAAATCATAGATCATTTACTCTGATATAAGCTTTGCTGAGCAGAGGATATTGGGAATATGGGTTAAAAATGGAACAACCATACTTTTAAAGATTAAATAACTATAAAGTATTGTATTCACAGATCCATGAACAATGAAATTGAAAAGGACTTCAAAGACACTCAGTTCAGTGTTTTTTAATACAGCGTTCTTGGCATTTTGTCTAGGTCATTATTATATTCCCTTTTTTATGGGTTAGGAAACTAAGGCTTTATAAAGCTACAAGAAATCGACAATGTGAAATTATTTGATGGGCAGAGCCATCTTTAACATAACAAATGTTTAGCACTCCTGGTGGTCTTATGAAATGCCCAAAATATCTCACCAGTCATGGAAAAAACTACAACAAACAATGAAACAAAAATATGACCTCCTTATGTCCAGATGTTCCTATGGAACAGACCACTCCCAAGTTGAAAATTATTAAAGCTGGTGCATATTCCTCCTTTCACAGATAAGAAAACTCAAGGTCAGAAAACTGGACTTTTCTAAATGACTTAATCACCCCCCCAAAAGATTTGATTATGCTCTTTTATTTAGATACTACTATACTTAATGTTTTTTTCCAGAAAAAAAAATTTATATACATGTATATATACATATATGTATATATACACACATACACACATATATATACATTTTTCAAAATTCTCAGTTATCAGGATTAGGGTTAATTAGCCATCACTCCACTTTTTTTCTTTTTTCAAATTTACCAAAAAATAAGAAATGAATAATAAACAATAAATATTGACAAATGAATCAAAGAAGAGAATTCTTTAATATTTTTATCATTTCATTTTTTGTTTCATCATAATAAGTGTACCCTTTCATCCCCATCCCTTATTTCCCCCTTCCCTTCCACCTACCTCCCCTCTTGTAACCATCAGTTTGTTCTCTATAGTAAAGAGTCTATTTCTGGTTTCTCACTCTCCCTCTCTCTCTCTCTCTCTCTCTTTCCCTCTCTCTCCCTCTCTTTTCCTTTGCTTATTTGTTTTGTTTCTTAAATTCCACATATGACTGACATTATATGGTATTTATCTTGCTCTGACTGACTTATTTTGCTTAGCATTATACTTTCTAGCTCCACCCATGCTATTGCAAATGGCAAGATTTCATTCTTTTTATGGCTGAATAATATTCCATTCCATATATATCACACCTTCTTTTTCCATTCATCTATCAATAGACACTTGGTCTGCTTCCAAAGTTTGGCTATTGTAAATAATGTTGCAGTAAACATATGAGTGCATCTATTGCTTTGAATTAGTGTTGTGTAACTTTCTGGTAAATACCCAATAGTTCAATTCCCAAATCATAGGGTTGTTTTATTTTTAATTTTTTGAGGTGCTTCCATACTGTTTTCCACAATGGCTGTACCAATATCTCTTCCCACCAATAGTGCAAGAGGGCTCCTTTTTCTCCACATTCCTGTGGACACCTGTTGTTTCTTGTGTTTTTGATTTTAGACATTCTGATACATGTGAGGTGATATTTCATTGTAGTTTTGACTTGCATTTCCCTGATTATAAGTGATATTAAGCATCTTTTTATGTATATGTTGCCCACCTGGATGTCTTCTTTGAAGAAACATCTCTTTATGTCTTCATGTCTTCTATCCATTTTTAAATTGGATTATTTGTTGTTTGGGTAGAGTTGCACTAGTTTTTTTTATGTATTTTAGATACTAACCCTTATCAGATATATCATTTGCAAATATCTTTTCCCATTCTGTAGGTTGCCTTTTAATTTTGTTGATTGTTTCCTTCACTGGGTAGAAACTTTTTATTTTGATGTAGTCCTAATAGTTTATTTTTGTGTTTTTCCCCATTCCTCAGAGACATGTCTAGATGCATGTTGTAACAGTGGATATTAGATTACTGCCTGTGTTTTCTTCAATGATTTTTTTTTGGTTTCAGGTCTCACCTTTAGGTCTTTAATTCACTTTGAGGTTGTTTTTTTTTTTTTTCCTATATGGTAAAAGAAAGTGATACAGCTTCATTCTTTTGCATGTGGCTGACCAGTTTTCTGAACACTGTTTGTTGAAGAGACTGTATTTTCCCCATTGTACATTCATTCACTTTTTGTGGGATTACTCGACCATATAATTGTGGGTTTATTTCTGGGTTTTCTATTCTATTCCATTGATCTATGTGTCTATTCTTATGACAGTACCATACTGTTCTAATCACTACTGCTTTGTAGTATAACTTGAAGTCTCGAATTGTGATAACTCCAGTTTTGTTTTTCTTCTTCAAGATTGCTTTGATTATTTGAGATCTTTTGTGTTTCCATATAAATTTTCGGATTGTTTTTTCTAGTTCTGTGAAAATTTCTTTTGGTATTTTGATAGGGATTGCATTAAATCTGGAGATTGTTTTAGGTAGAATAGACAATTGTAAGATTATTTCTTTCATAAAATAAAAGGATGTGAACTATAACACTATATACCTAAAATGGGGGGAGGTGGTAGGGAAGAGGAGAAAAGAATGAGTTTAAACTTAAGTGACCATCAGCTTAATACAGACTGCTATATGCAGAAGATGTTATATACAAACCTAATGAGAACAAATCAAAAACCAGTAATAGACATGCAAAGAATAAAGAGAAAGGAATCCAGGGGTGCCTGGGTGGCTCAGTCGGTTGAGCATCTGACTTCAGTTCAGGTCATGATCTCATGGTACATGGATTTGAACCCCAGATCAGGCTTTGCACTAACAGGGCAGAGCCTACTTCGGATTCTGTCTCCCTCTCTTTCTGCCCCTCCCACTGTGCTCTCTGTCTTAAAAATAAATAAATGTTAAAAAAAAGAGAGAGAGAGAAAGGAATCCAAGTATATTACTAAAGAACGCCAACAAACCATGAAAGAGAGCAAGAGAGGAAAGGATCAGAGAAAAATCTAGAGAAACAACCACAAAACAAGTAACAAAATGGCAAAAAATACATATCTATCATGAATGTAAATGGACAAAATGCTCCAATCAAAAGACATAAAGAGACAAAGTAGATAAGAAGACAAAACCCATCTGTATTCAGCCTCCAAAAGATTTATTTCAGACTGGAGGACACCTTCAGGGGATGGAGAAACATTTATCATTCAAATCGATGCCAAAAGAAAACCAGAGTAGCAAGCAGTACTTAAATTGGACGAAAATAGCCTTTAAAAGGGAGACTGTAAACAGAGACAAAGAAGGGAATTATAAAATCATAAAAGGAGCAATCCAACGAGAAGAGGTAACAATTGTAAATATTTATGCACCCAACATGAAGTAACCCAAATACATAAAACACAGAATTCTTTAAATTTATTATTATTATATTTTTTTTTACTATTATTAACATTATAAGATTCTGTGTCTTAACCAGAATATAGAAGAATTTAAATTGTATATTTGAATATACGTTTTTTAAGGTTTAAAAACATCATGCAATTATTAGGTGTGTTAAAAAGTAGGGAATGACTTAACTACTTATTAAAACTAATTGGCATGTTTTTGAATTATCAGTAGGTTTCAGATCTACTGTGAAAATATAGGAACTAGCACTGAATTAGAAACAACCTAGAAAAATCTAGTATTGGTTTATACACAAAATTCAGAGTATTTTATTTTTTCTTCTTTGAGAAGAAAGAGAGAACACTTGACCCTGACAAACAGATTCAAACCCACTGACTATTTAAGACCTAGACTTTAGTATCAGGGCCAAAGATTACAATTTGAAAATTTTTATTTGGAGTCTTAGCACAGTATCATTATTCTTTTTGCTTGTTTCTTCATTTTGGTTATTTCAGGGATTATACTATAAATGTTCTCCTTTTTCTGGAGATCCAATTCCCCTCTACTGTCCTCTTCATTCCTCCTCCATACAGACTTACAGAAAGATACCCTATATTCCATAGAACTAATAGGTAGGGCCCTTCCTTTTAAGAGAACTCCCTTATCATGTCATCTGCCTGTCTCATAGATTTCTAAATATTGCATGTTTCTCTATCTCCTTGGATCTAAGCAATTGTCAAGATATACGCCTTACTTCATGGTAAGTCATTCAGTTTCTTCCTTGGATGACTGACTGTCTGTTATCTGTTTCCATAATATTCAGATAATGCTTACTGCAGCATTCTGCTCACTATCCTTGACTGTCTCCTAGCACCAATAGCTGAATCTACTTTTTCTAGTAGCAACTCCATCTCTTTAAGCCAACTATCATGCCATTGTGACAAGCTTGCCTCTCTCAGTGTGGTCTCTGAGTTTATTCTACTTAGAGTTTATTGACCTTCTTGGATATAGAAGTTAATATTTTTAATCAGTTTTAGGAAGTTTATATACTTTGCTTGTTCAGTTATTATATCTGCCTCTTTTTCTTCTAGTTATGGCACTCCTATTATGCACGCATTGGTGTGCTAAATGGTATTCCACAGGACTCTGAAGCTCTGTTCAATCTTTGCATTCTTCCTATTGGATTCTTCCTATCCCTCAGACTGAAAAATCACAATTAATATACCTTCAGGTTCATAGGTTCTTTCTTGTACCTGCTAAATTCTACTGTTGAAAACTTCTAGTGAATTTTCCATTTCATTTATCATACTTTTCAGCTATAGAATTTCTATTTGGTTCCTTTTTTTTCTTTTATTATTTTCTACTTAGTTATTGATTTTTTAAAATTTGATGAGCCATCATTCTGATACTTCCCTAGAATTCTTTAACATGGTTTCCTTTAGTTATTTGAAAACACTAAAATAGCAGATTTACATATTGATATTTGGGTCGTAAGTGCAATAATATCTTTGGTTGCTCAGGGACTGTTTTCATAGCCTCCTCTTTTTCGGGGCATATGCATATACTGTGTGTGTTTATACTCTCCTGTTTCTGGGACTCATATTTTGTTGTTGTTGTTGTTGTTGTTGTTGTTGAAAACTGTACATTCTTAATAATATAATGTGCCAACTCTGGAAATCAGGATCCCCTCCTTGTTACCCAGGGATTGTTCTTATTGCTGTTTGTTTTTCACTAACTAACTAACTAACTTACGTAAGGTCTGTATTCTTTGCCAAATAGCAGCCACTGAATTCTGTGCATAGTTACCTTAGTGATCAGCTAAAGAGTGGGTACATATTTCTTCAATTCCTTAAGCCAGTAAGTCTTCTATCTTCATTTTAGGAACTCTATATGTCTGTTGGAGCATGCATTCAATGCTCTGGCAGTTAGTTTACAACTCTATTTACAAATCATTTCATACTTTTGTGGATCCTCAAGATCAGCTAGAAATTAGAAAGGAATGCCTTTCATGTGTTTCCTCAGCAACTCTGAACATGTAGGTAAACTGATAGATCCCGGGAATATGCTAGAGAATTTCTAACTGCGCCTCCCCCCCCAATGAAATCTCATTCGAGGATATTATTTTTAAAGTCTTTTTTTTTTTTTTTTTTTTACCAGATTCTTATTTGCCCCAACTGGTATTACTGTCACAGTCAACTGCAGTTTTATACAGTTGTTGCTGATTAATTTAACAAATATCTGGGTTAAAATTTTATTTTTCACTGTGTACTCTCTGGGTCAAGTCAATTGATTGTTTGCCCTGTGAATGTGGATTTTCCAGGGAAATTCCAGGGAGGTTAAATAGTGACAATTCTCTGGGGATTAGAAACCTGTGGAGCTTCAAACCCATTCTGTGACCTCCAGAGGCTATTAGAATACTGGTTTTTATAGTTCCATGATTACCAGGGTGATAAGAATAGGGAGGTTACACTGTGAAAAGTTTATTATTACAAAGAAACAGATGTTATTCTTGAATAAATATTCCTTATATTTTTACAAGCCTTTGATTAATTTTAAGCATTAGGAAAAAGTTTAGATTGACAATTTTTTGCCAGTGTTCTTTTTTGTTTTTATACGGGAGCATATTTTTGGAAATTATTATTCCACCATTTCAGAAGTTCTTCTTGATAGATTTTGATAATACAAATCCACTGAATTTTTCTTTAAGAAACAAATGTGCATATATAACTTTTAAAATTAAACACTAGTTGTCTTACAAGAGATACATGTGAAATATAATTAAATAAAAAGTTTAAAACAAAAACAAATACATAGACTGATTAATTTAAAATTTTACAAAATGACCTAACAATACTGTTCATATCAAATAAATTAAATTGGTAGAGCTCAAACAATGTATATAACAAAGGAAATAATCGTAGTGTAATATAATTTTAACCATAAATATAACTACAAAATATGGCAAAAATTTTATGAAAACAAAAATACTTTTAGAAAATTAACACATGGAGATAACCATAGGAGAGGGGCACCTAGGTGTCTCAGTCGGTTAAGCATCCGACTTCAGCTCAGGTCATGATCTTGCAGTTCGTTAATTCAAGCCCCACATTGGGCTTTTAGCTGACAGCTTTGAGCCCGGATGGAAACTACTTCAGATTCTGTGTCTCCCTCTCTCTCTACCCCTTGCCCACTACACTCTGTCTCTCTCTCTCTCTCTCTCTCTCTCTCTCTCTCTCAAAAGTAAATAAAAATTTTAAAAAAAATTAAAAAAAGAAATAACCATAGGAGAGACAAAAATACACTTCCACGTTTAAAAAAATAGACAAACATTAAAAGATTTTTAAATCTTGACTTTTACCTCCACTTTCCAAAAGATGAATCTTAGACCAAGAGAATTGGTGAGTAAATTAAAAAAAAAAAAAAAATTTTTTTAACATTTATTTATTGAGAGACAGAGAGACAGAGCATGAGCAGGAGAGGGGCCAAGAGACAGGAGACACAGAATCCAAAGCAGGCTCTAGGCTCCGAGCTGTCAGCACAGAGCCGGACAGGGGGACTCAAACCCACAAACGTTGAGATCATGTCCTGAGCTGAAGTCCAACGCTTAACCCATGGAGCCTCCCAGGCGCCCCATGATGAGTAAATTTTTAAAAATTGTCACAAATAAAATCAATGTTATATAAAATATTAAAAGCACATACAAATTTGGAAAAAAGATATAATTTTATGTAATACAAATGGCTGCTCTTTATCTAAAACCTTATAAAAATTGACCACAAGAAAGAATACTTATAAACATAGGCATAAAGAACTGAAATAGAATACAAAGATATAGAATAAAATAATAAAATTAAAAGTGATCAGGGGCGCCTGGGTGGCGCAGTTGGTTGGGCGTCCGACTTCAGCCAGGTCACATCTCGCGGTCCGTGAGTTCGAGCCCCGCGTCGGGCTCTGGGCTGATGGCTCAGAGCCTGGAGCCTGTTTCCGATTCTGTGTCTCCCTCTCTCTCTGCCCCTCCCCCGTTCATGCTCTGTGTCTCTCTGTCCCAAAAATAAATAAATAAACGTTGAAAAAAAAAATTAAAAAAAAAATAAAAAAATAAAGTGATCATCATACAAAGTTTATTATGGGATGTATTAATATGCACATCTCAACAATAAATTATATATATTTTTAAAACCCACAAAATCCTTAATGTATGTGGAAAAAACTTTTGAAAACCCACGTGTACCTGATTAGTTATTTAAAATTGGGAATATATGTACACCTGAAACTAATATTACACTGCATGTTAACTAACTAGAAATTAAATAAAAACAAAAATAAATAAATATACTGCTATTTACTTAACAAAAATATATCTATTTCCTTTGACATTGTAATTTCAATTCTCACAAGTAATCCTGGTAGGGGCACCTGGGTGGCTTGGTTGGTTAAGGGTCTGACTTCAGCTCAGGTCATGATCTCACAGTTTGTGAGTTCCAGTCCCCTGAGCTGTCAGCACAGAGCCAGGAGCCTGCTTCTCCTTCTGTGTCTCCTCCCTCTGCCCCTCCCCCACTCTTACTCTGTCTCTGTCTCTCAAAAATAAATAAATGTAAAAAAAAAAGTTTTTTAAAGTAATCCTGGTATATCTAAAATTAGGAAATATTTAAGTAGATTATAATATCTTCATATGATGGCATGCAGTCAGATAACAATTATGTTACATTTAGGTATATTCATACACATGCTTACATAGAAAGGAAAATGCTAAGTATGGCTTTAAAAAAGGATATAAAATTCTATTGTTGGTATGATTTTAATTTTGGAAGAAAATAGGGCTAGGAAAACAAAGACCTTCTAAGCATAAATTATAATTAGATGATTGAATTATAGTGCTATTTACTATTTTCAGATATTATTTGCATTTTCCAAAAAAAAAAGTTACTGACTTTACTTTGATTAGAAAATAAAATTATTGGGGTGCCTGGGTGGCTCGGTTGGTTAAGCGTCCCACTTTGGCTCAGGTCATATCTTGTAGTTTGTGGGTTCAAGCCTGACATCAGGCTCTGTGCTGACAGATTCTGCTTGGGATTCTGTGTCTCCCTCTCTTTCTGCTCCTCCCATTTGTGCTATCTCTCTGTCCTTCTCAAAATAAATAAACATTTAAATATCTAAAAAATAAATAAATTTTTAAAAGACTGGGTAACAACAAAATATGTCGAGTATCCTAGATTCAGCTGTCTCAAGACTTATTTTTACCTAAATAGTAAGTAATTTCTTTATCTTGACATGTAAAATTAGATATAAAATTAGAGGAGCATATTTACCAGCATTTTTTCATGGTCTTTTTTTCCTTTAATATGTGCGAAACTTTTTAAAGTACAAGATAAGAATTATCTTTTGAACATAAGCAAAATCTTGATGGTTTTTCTACCATTAAAGTATTTACTTTCAGAATATCCCTATTTTCATTTACAGATTTTGGTTCACCTTGCAAGCAGACGTGTCTCATAGAACAGCTGGGCACAGATGCCTTTTGCATCTGGTCTCTTGAAAAGTAATCTGCAGAGCCCAGATTTCTAAAACTGATTGCATATGTATTAGAGTTTTAAAACCAGAAGAGTTCTCATAGAAAAAAACATTTTTAAAAATTCTGCGTGGGGATTCCAAAGGTATTTAATCATGGCCTTTCTCCAGAGGATCACTTAGGCCATCATAAAATGTTATCTGATATGTCATAACTCTTACTGTCAAGGAACCAATCTTCCTCTTGAACTTAAATCCTTCATATAGTAGTTAGGATGGCTTCTTAGTGTTTTATCCCCCATGGTTTTATCCGCTATGTAAGCACCTTTTACATGCAGAATTTTGACAAGAGTTATCCCACTAAAATAGAGAAAAGTCATGGAAATACTTTGCTTTTGTTTTACCAACGAATACCGTGGTTATGTGGTAAAATTATCTTCTACTCCAAAGAAATAACATTGAAAAGAGAAGTGACTAAGAGAAGATCCAATCTCAATGTGAAAGCGTGTATATTTAGAATTACTTTAAACATGTACATAATTACAAAGGTGGGTTTTTGTAGATAATGATATAATGACTTTAGATTGGATATTATCACTTAATTCTCAGCAATATAATTTCTTGTGAAAGAGAAAAGAATGTATAAGTTTAAGTTAAGCAAGAGTTTCTTGAAAGTCAACTTTGGTTCAAGAAAAAAAAAATCTTAATCCTGGATTCAAAGGAGTATTTAGTAGTGTCAAAGAAGATTGCAGAATAGAAAGCTCAAAGAATTGGTCCCTCCACCAAAACTAAGTTGTGTTGTAAAGAACAATTAGAATCAACTATTTCATAACTCTAGAGTCTAGTCAAATACCTGTGGCTTGTTGAAGAGGCTCAATAGCTTTTGGTATTTCTTGTAGCAGCTCCTATACCCCACGACCTGTCTTCTGCCTGTGTTCTCAGTGCAGTACAGCTTACTGGTGCCAAAATAAAACATAAAGATCTTATCCCTCAAAATTCAAGTTTGTATGTTTCAGTTTGCCTGGCAGGTCACAGAGACCAGAACAAATGTTGGCCCTTGTCTCAACACCAACAAACAAAAGTGGCTTCCTGAGGCACATCTGTGAAAGGACTTGAAAGAAACAGAATTTCCATCCCCACCCCCACCCATTTTCTTGTTGGATGCAAGCAATCACTGGCTGACTACAGAGATAATGAATGGAACAGAGATTTCAGGAACCACAAGTGGCAAGAATATAGTCTTTGTAAATATAGTTTGGAAAAGTTGCTAAACAAATGGATGACTGCAACTCTCAACAAGAAACAACAATCCATTGGGGTGGGGGGATTTGCTTCATAGAGTTACCACATACCAATATTCAAAATATACAGTTATTAACAACAAAATACGTAAAGCGTGCATATGAACAGGACAATAAGGCTCATTCATGAAAAAAAGAAAGACAAGAAAAAAGAAAAACACCAAAAGAAGGAAATAGAAACAATTCTTGGGGGGGGCAGGGGGGAAACAAGTAGATTTTAGAATTTTACTAGACAAGATTTTTTTAAGGATTTTTTTTTAAGTTTAGTTGTTTATTTTGGAAGACACAGAAAGAGTGTGAGCAGGGGAAGGGCAGAGAGCCCAATGTAGGGCTCAAACTCACAAAACTGTGAGATCATGACCTTAGCCAAAATCAAGGTCAGATACTTAACCAACTGAGCCACCCAGGCGCCCCACTAGAAAACACTTTAAACTGACTATTTTAAATATGTTCAAAGGTTTGAATAAAAATAAGTACAAAAAACTAAAGGCAACCGGGAGAATGATGCATATACGGGTAATGAATATCAATATATAAAATTTAGGAAAAAGAATGGTATAGAAATTCTGGAATTGAAAAGTAAAATAACCTAATAGAAAATTTACTAGAAGGGTCAACAGCAGATTTGAACAAACAGAAGAATCAGTTTAATTGAAGATAGAACAATTGATATTACCCATTCTGGGGAGCAGTAAAAAGAAATTTTAAATGAACAAATTCTAAGGAATCTATTGGAGGCCGCCACATATGCCAACATGTGAATTATGGGAATTCCTGAAGGAAACAAGAATGAGAAAGAAGCAGAAATATTATTTGAAGAAAAAATGGCCAGAAACTTTCCAAATTTAATGAAATAAATAAACATACACATTCAAGAAATTCAACAAATTAAAGCAAGTTAAATTCAAAGAGATCCAAACTGAGATGTCTTATAATCAAACTGTGGAAAACAACAGACAAAGAGAAAATCTTGAAAGCCCTAAAAGAAAAACAATGTATAATGTACAAGAAATGTTCAGTAAAATTAGCAGCTGATTTCTCATTGCAAACCAGGTTGACCAGAAGGCAGTAGGATAATACATTTAAAATGCTGAAACAAACACTTGTCAACCAAAATGAATTCTGTATCCAGCAAAGCTGTCCTTTAGAAAAGAAGAAGTTAAGGCATCCCAAGATGAAGAAAAGCTAAGGGGGTTCAACTATAGTAGATTAACCCTACAATAAATGATAAAGAGAGTCCTTCAAGACACTAGATAGTAACTTGAAGCCATTCAAAAATATATAGGTCTCTAGTAAAGGTAACCACACAGGCACATTAAGAAGTTGAGTCTTTGGAAGGTGCTTAAATCCTGAGGGTGGAGCTCTTAGGAATGGGATTAGTGTTCTTATAAAAAAGACTTGGCAATCAAAAAGAATGAAATCTTGCCATCTGCAACTACATGGACAGAACTGGAGGGTATTATGCTAAGTGAAATTAGTCAGTCAGAGAAAGACAAATATCATATGACTTCACTCATATGAGGACTTTAAGAGATAAACAGATGAACATAAGGGAAGGAAAGCAAAAATAATATAAAAATAGGGAGGGGACAAAACATAAGAGAATCTTAAATATGGAAAACAAACAGAAGGTTACTGGAAGGATTGTGGGAGGGGGATGGGTTAAATGGGTAAGGGGCATCAAGGAATCTACCCCTAAAATCATTGTTGCACTATATGCTAACTAATTTGGATGTAAATTTAAAAAAAAATTTTTTTAAAAAGATCCCATACAGCTCCCTAGTTTCTTCCACCATGTGAGGATATAGTAAGAAGTCAGCAGTCTGAATCAGAAGGACCTTTATCAGAATCCAAACATTTTGTCACCCTGATCTGGAACTTCCATCTTCAAGAACCATGAGTAATAATTTTCTGTTAATAATATGGTATTTTGATATATCTCCTTAAAAGACTAAGACATAATACATAAAGATATAATTTGTAATAATGAATATAAAGAAATGGGGAGGGTGGTGTTAATGCAGACTATTGAAGCTAAATTAAAATTGATTCAAATTAGATTAGAATAAATTTAGCATATTAACTTAATCTTCATGGTAACCACTGAAAATATAACTAAAAATTACAGAGAAGGAAATCAAAATATTATACTAGAAACAATAAAAAACAAAAGTAGAAAGGATTGGAGGAATTCAGAAACATATAGAAAACAAACAGCAAAACACCAGAAGTAATTTCACATTATAAGTAAACACTTCAAATGTAAATGAATTAACTCTCCAATTAAAGACAGATTGACAAAGTGGATTAAAAAAAATTACCCAACTATAGACTTCTTCCAAGGGATTCACTTCAGACCCAAAACCCCAAATAGGTTGAAAGTGTCTGGATATAAAAAGAGAGTCCATGCAAATAGTAAACAAAAGATTGCTGAGGTAGCTATACTAATATCTGAGGAAATCTATTTTAAGTAAAAAATTATTACAAGATTCAAAGAAAGATATTATACATCAATAATAGGTCAGTTTATAAAGAAGATACAACAATTATAAACATATAAAAACAAACAACAGAGCACCAAAATGTATAAAGCAAACATTGGTAGAATTGAAAGGAAAAGTAGAAAGTTCTAAAATAATGGTTGAATACACCTTAAACTTACACAATTGACATATAATAATATGTCCACAATTGAGTTATAATAATACATCAATTATAACTCAACAGGTGGAGTCTTTGTTACTGTATTAGAAATAATAAATTGAACAACTAGACAGATGGTCAATAAGGAAGTAGAATATTAGAACAATACTATAAAACAATTGAGCCTAACAGACATATAAATAATACTTCATGTAACAACCGCAGAACACCTGCTCTTAAGTGCACATGGGACATTCTCCAGGATAGACCATATTTAGGCCACAAAAGAACCGCTATAAATTTAGCAAGATTTGAATCATATAAAATATATTCTTTGCTTATGATGGAATGACACTAGAAATTAACAAAAGAAGAACTTAAAAACTCATAAATTATGGAAATTAAACAATGCACTTAAAATGTTTTAAAATATGTATTTATTTTTGAGAGAGCCTGAGTGGGGAGAGGCAGAGAGAGTGGGAGACACAGAATCCAAAGCAGGGTCCAGACTGAGTTGTCAGCACAGAGCCTGATGTGGGGCTCGAACTCATGAACTGCAAGATCATAACTTGAGCGGAAGTTGGATGCTTAAGCAACTGAGCCACCCAGGCGCCCAAGCAATGTACTTTTAAATAACCAATGGGGAAAGAAATAAATCACAAGGGAAATTAGAAAATACTTTGAATTTAATCAAAATGAAAGGAGAATTAACTAAAACTTATGGGATTCAGCAAAAGCAGTATTCAGAGAGAAATGTATATTAGTAAATGCCTATGTTAAAAAATAAAATATCCCAGATCATGTATCTAACATTACATATAAAGGAACAAGACAAAGAAAAGCTAATCCCACAGTTAGCAGATGGAAGAAAATAATAAGTATTAGAACAGAGATAAATGAAGTAGAGGAAAGAAAAATAGAGAAATTTATCAAAACCAAAATTCAGTTCTTTAAAATATTAACAAAATTGACAGAATTTTAGATAGACTAAGAAAAATAGGCAAGAGGCAAATATCTAAAATCAGAAATGAAAGTGGAGGTGTTACTATTGATCTCATAAAAATTAAAATGCTTATAATACTAAAAAGAATTGTATGCCAACAAATTAGATAAACTAGATGAAATGAACAAAGAAAAACACTTATTGAAACTGAGTCAAGAAAAAATAAAATATTCAAGAAAAAAAAAATGTCCAAAGATCTGTAACAAGAGACTAAATCGGTAATCAAAAAACTTTTAGCAAAGAAAAGCCCTGGACCGGATGTCTTCACTGGTGAATTTTATAACGTTTAAAGAAGAATTAGCATCATTTGTATTCAAACTCCTCCCAAAAGATAGAAGAGAAAAAATAATACCTCTTTTAGGACGCCATCAGTATCCTGAAAGCAAAGCCAGAAAAAGATACTGCAAGAAAACTATAGACCAATACCTTTTAATAATATAGACATTAAAATCCTCAACAAAATATTTGCAAACTGGATGCCACTCCACACTACCACAACCAAGTGGTTTTTATCCCAGGAATGTAAAGATGGTTCAACATAAGGAAAATCAATGTGATACACATTAATACAATAAAGAAAAAGAAAATAACCATCCTTATAGATGCAGATAAGCAATGACAAAATTTAATACTCTTTATGATTAAAACAGTCAGCAAACTGGGAATGGAAGAGAACTTCCTTAACATGGTAAAGGGCATTTTGAAAAACCTACAGCTAACATCATACTTGATGAAAGATTAAAAGCTTTTACTCTAAGATCAAGAACAAGAAAAGGATTTTCACTTTTGTCACTGATATTCAATACTATACTGGAAGTTCTATCCAGAACAATTAGACAAGAAAAAGAAATAAAAGGCATTCAATTTGTAAGGGAAGAAGGACAACTATGTCTATTTTCAGATAACAAGATTTTATATAAAGAAATTCCAGAAAAGTCCACAAAATACTAGCACTAATAAACAAATTCAGCAAAGTTGTAGAGTATAAGAACACACAAAAATCAGTTGTTTTTCTACACAATAACAAAGAAGAATGAAAGTAAGTTAGATTTACTCAAGTTTCATTTATAATAGCATTAGAAAGGATAAAATATCTATAAATAAATTTAACCAAATGTGGGAATAAAATATTGCTGAACAAAATTAAAGAAGATGTAGTTAAGTGGAAATATTCCCATGGATTAGAAGGCCTAATTTTGTTAAGATGACAAAATCTCAAACCATTCTACAGATTCAATGTAATTTCTATCAAAATTTCAACGTCCTTTTTCTTCCAGATACAGAAAAGCCAATCCCTAAATTCATATTGGAATTGCAAAGGGCCCTTAATAGCTAAAACAATATGGCAAATGAAGAACAAAATTAAAGGACTCATATTAAGTTTAAAAGCTTACTATAATGCTATAGTATCAAACAATGTGATATTTAGGCCAATGGAATATATTTGGAAGTATAGAAATAAATCCAAACACCTATGGCTAATTGATTTTCAGCAAGGATGTCAAGAGCACTGAATGGAAAAGAATAGTCTCTTCAAGTAGTGTTGCTGGGACAACTGGATACCCATATTCTGAAGAAATGAGTCTGGATCTGTACCTCACTCCATAATAAAAATAACTGAATATGAATCAACAACTCAAATAGAAGAGCTAAAACTACATTATTAGAAGGAAACATAAGGGTAAATCTTTATAACCTCAGATTTTGCAATGGATTCTTATATTTGACACCAGAAGTACAAACACCAAAATAAAAACAGATAAACTGGATTTCCCAAATATTAAAATCCTTAGTGCATCTAGCGACATTATCAAGAAAATGAATATTCAACTTACAAATGGAAAAAATTTGCAAATACTATATGATACAGTTTTAATATCTAGATTATATAAGGAACTCTTACAACAAAAATAAACAACCCAATTAAAAAATGGGCAATAAAGTTGAATAAATTTATCTCCAGAGATGATCTACACATGGCTAATAAGCATATTAAAAGATATTCAACCTCATTGAGCGTTAAGGAAATGTAAATCAAAGCCGTATGAGATATAACTCCATCCCCTTTAGAATGACTATAATCTAAAGGCCAGAAAATAACAAGTGTTAACAATGATGTAGAGAAAAAGGAATTCTCCTACATTACTAGTAAGAATGTTAACTCATATAGCCACTGTGGAAAACCATTGGTCTATTCCTCAAAAAGTTAAACATAGAACTACCATGAGACCCAGCCATTCTGCAACTAGATAAATGAAAACATATGTCCACACAAACTTGTACAAGAGTTTCATTATTCATAACAGCCAAAAGGTGGAAACACACACATGTTCATTGGAAGATGAACATATGTATATGAATATTATTGAGTCATAAAAAAGAAATGTGCTAATACATGCCACAAAACTTCTATGACTTTGAACACATTGTGCTAAGTGAAAGAAGTCAGACATAAAAGATTACATGATTCCTTTTATATGAAATATCCTGAATAAGTAAGTCTATAGAGATAGAAAGATTATTGGTTGCCAGGGAATGGAAGAATAAGGAAATGGTTAGTAATTAAAGTGTACAGGGTGGTCTGGGGCTATGCAAAGTTTTAAAACCAGAGAGAGGTGGTGGTTGCACAACATCGTGAATGGACTAAATGCCACTGAATTATACACTTTAAAATAGTTAATTGTAATGTGAATTTCATCTCAATACAAAAGACATTTTATCTTATGTTATATGTTTGTATAGTCGATATTTGTAACAATTATACCGCGTCACTACTCACTCAATGTTTCTTTATTTTACATGGAGTGGGAGATGGGTAGTGAGATGGTGGGTAAAAATTACCTGGAATTTGACACCATTACAAAAAAAAGTCTCTAATGTAAAACATCATACCCCTACCAAATTAGAGGAGAGAAACAGAGTACTTCTTTAGAACGTTTAGCCTAAGGCAAGAAATAAATGAAATCACTTAGTATATAAGTTATTTTCTTGTTCTTTTGCTTTATTTGGTTGGCTCTTGGAGGTCGAAGGCAGATCACAAAGCTCATTCACCAGTTTGAAGTAATAATCAGAGAACCAGGAGATATGAGAAATATCTTTTGGATTCAGTCCTTAAACGCTTCCCGCCCTTTGTCTTTTCACACCGGGGTCATTATCTAATCTTTGCCTCCAAGTTAGTAAAGATGAGGAGTGCAGTGAATGGAAGGGAAAAGGGCAGAAATGTCTCACTTGTAGTTCTCAGAGGTACATTTTAGCCAAAAAGCTATTTGTTTTTGTTCGGTGTTGTATTATGATATTTCCTATTGATGTAAGACTCCAAAGATACAAATCTGGCTCCAACTCTTGTGTTCCTATGTTTTATAACTAATGAAACAAAAACCAGAAATTAAAAGGCATCCTGAACATATGCTAGAGATATAAATGGTGTGGTTTTCGGAAGCAGAACATTATGGTATTTGTTCTAGTAATATTAGAGCATTCAGTGTCTTTGAAGATTATTCTCCTAGCATACTTTCCTACTGTCTCAATCCTATTAGGCTTTCAGAATGCACTTCTGAATTCTTCAATTTTGTGATGGGTTGGAACCTAAGTGTTTCTACCTAAAAAAAAAAAAAGAAAAAAAAAAAGTGACCCAAACATCAGCGCGTCTCTTCCCAGCTAGCTCTACCTCATTGGAAGTATTTTGGAAATTATTTGAAGAGTTTTACCGATACTTAAAATGATGGTACTTTGCCCCCCATTGGTACTTTGTGCATCACACAGAGATGCCAGACCACTTGTGGGGACACCCCTCACATTTAAGAATTTCCCCTCTTTCTGTGTGAATATGAGTGAATCAAAGAAGACTCATGTTTGTGGAAAAGTAGATTTGTATCTATTTGAGCTTAGAACCTAACCTGCACAATACAAATGAACACAAATTATTTTTGCATGGTGTAATTTATACTAAGATTCTGGGAGTGAACTTGCAGTGCAGTTTGTGGAAAAGTATACTTTCCTTTGTATGGAAATTTACCAAAAGTTATTTTCAATTGTCATTGAAATAACATCATGTGATATCTGAGCCACAACAAAAATAACCTGTGTTTATCTGATTTGTAAATTTGACAGTTCATGGCGACTCTACACGCAGATGCCAGCTACTAATTATTTCAGTACGTCTTCTGGTGGAGTTAGGCTCCAGCATACACAGATTATAAATGTACACACAGATTTAAATATATTTTATTACATGTTACTCTCCTTTTTTCTTTTATAATTCAAGAAGAATATTACTGATATATTGAATTAATTTTGAAATTATGAGGATAGGTAGGTTATATAATGATTGAATTAATCTTCAGATAATAAAAGGACATTACAAATCATCTGTTAAAGAAAGGAAATATTGGGTTTGTTATGGCTGACAATCACTGACAACTGTATTTGAATGTTAGTATCTTTAACATTTTCCAAGCATAATTCATCATTCTCCAGTCCTTCCCTCACTATAAGCTGTAGGTATATTGACTTTTAGTTCCTCTATAGGCTAAAGTTTTCCTGCGTGTGACTAATCCTTCAGTTTACAATTGGCCCTGCCTGCCTAACTCCTCCATTCCTTGCCTAACTCTTAGCTTTCTTTTATGCCCCAACTAAAAAGCCAGTTTCTTACAGAAACCTTCTTTTATCATTAATTAAAGGCTATATATTTTATCCTAGAATTTATAATATTTTACAGTTACACATTTGTTTGAAAATTTGCTTAATGCCTGCATTCTCCTTAAGCTGTAAGATCCATGACCATAGTTAAACTGTAAGGACCATAGTTCTTTTTTTGTTTGTTTGTTTGTTTGCTTTGTGTGTGTGTGTGTGTGTGTGTGTGTGTGTGTGTGTGTTTTATTATAATTTCTGTATATCCAACAGTTTTTAAAGTGTATAGTATCTAGTGGGGGTTAACCAAATAATAATTAAATTAATTATTTTAGAATGAAAACAATGTAAATTTCAAAAGATGCTATAAAATCAAATAATCAGTTACAGGTTATTTATTTATCAAATAGTTTTTGCATGCCTACTATGTGATAATGAATGTTCTAAGTACTGAGAATATAATAGTGAATAGAATTAAAAACTTCTGCCCTCATTCAGTTTACATTCCAGAGGGAAATGTATGCCTTAGGAATACGTTATATACCTAAGGAAAAAAAATATATATATATAAAATATATATTCATTTTATATGAAATACATTATATACTTTATGAATACATACATTTTTTTCACATTTATATATAAAATGCTGTACACTATGTAGATAGTAATTAGTGCTAACAATAAAATCAGATTATGGGAGAGAGGAAATGTTAGGAATAGTGAGAATAGTGAGATTTTATTTTTTTTATTTTTAAATTTTTTCTAGTTTATTTTTTTTATTTTGGGGGCAGAGAGAGAGAGAGAGCACAAGTGAGGAAGGGGCAGCGAGAGACAGAGGGAGACACACAATCCAAAACAGGCTCCAGCCTCTAGTTGTCAGCACAGAGCCCAACACGGGACTTGAACTCAAGGAGCCGCAAGATCATGACGTGAACCAAAGTCAAAGCTCAACTGACTGAGCCACCAACGTGCCCCAGAAATAGTGAGATTTTAGAGTAAGCAACTAAGGAAGGCATCTTTAAGAAGTAGTACTTCGGGAGAGATCAGAGAAAGGAGAAATGAAAGATGTGAATTGATCCTCAATGGAGGCTTTGAGGTAAACAGCAAATTAGTAATGGATAACAACAGGGGTGCCTGGATCCCTCAGGAGGTTGAATGTCTGACTCTTGATTTCAGCTGAAGTCATGATCTCATGGTCATGAGATAGAGAGAGCCCCCTGTGGGCTCTGAGCTGAGATAGAGCCTGCTTAAGTTTTTCTCTCTCTCTCTCCCTTTGCCCCTCCCCCGCTTGTGCCCACAAACATGTGCATTCTCTCCCTCCCTCAAAGAAAGAAAGAAAGAAAGAAAGAAAGAAAGAAAGAAAGAAAGAAGCAAAAAAATGAAAAAGAAAGATAAAATTTGTTAATAAAATCAGTTGAATTGGTTGGACATTCAGGACAAATGAGTAAATGGGTCCTGAAAATCAGAAGATAATCTGTATAGACTATCCTAATCTCTTAAGAGAAAATCTAACAAATATTTTTCAAATTGTTGAGGTGGATTCATGACATGATACAAGTGGATAAAAGAAGAAAGAATATGTTTATTTTTCTTATGGCACACATGCCTTTCTATTCCATAGCCTGTTACAACTACTTCAGGTCTATACTCTTTCCTAAGCTGCTGTAATAACCTGTGTCCACCTGTACCCAGGCATCACCTTCGGAAAATCACACATGGGATCACATGGTTGTTTAATGCTGTTCATATATATATATGTGTATATATATGTATATATATACACACACACACATATACACATATGTATACATATGTATATGTATATATGTATATACACAATATGTATATGTATATATACATTTTCCTCTGTATTGGATACATTTATTTGCTTTGAATCTCTTCATATAATGAATTCCTTTCTATGTAGTTCTAATTGGGATGGGAATTATGATACTTCAGCCTCCCTCATTGCAGTTCTATATGCCAAGGTCTCAAGAGCACTCCATCTTCTAGCTATATGACTGGTCCAACAGTGTCAAAAGCAAACCCAGTAAGATTCAGTCTTTGAGACTCAGAGCAGCCAGATAATCTGCCATATTCCTGTAGACTACCTAACCTAAGTCTATCCCTCTCCATCTTAATATGATTAAATAAATCTGTTATTGAACTATTTTGAGTCTTTTTCTGCCAAGTGCATCCTAGAAATTTCTCATAACATATCCATCCTTTTAAAATTTCCCTGACTCTCTATTATCTACATAATTGATTTTCAAGTTATTGTTGTTTGTTCCTTAGCTTTTAGATTCTTACGCAAAACTCATTGAAATGGTACAGAAAATGGGTTGAAGCAAGAGAGATGGTGCTTCAATCCCACTGCCATCTGGTTTCTCTTTTGCTCTTGGCAGTAGTCCCCATGTATCTTTTAAATTTTTTTATTTTTATTTTTAAATGTTTTTATTTATTTTTGAGACAAAGAGAGACAGAGCATCATCAGGGGAGGGGAAGAGAGAAGAAGACACAGAATCCGAAGCAGGCTCCAGGCTCTGAGCTGTCAGCACAGAGCCTGATGCAGGGCTTGAACTCACGGACTGTGAGATCATGACCTGAGCTGAAGTTGGACACTCAACTGACTGAGCCACCCAGGTGCCCCCCCCCCCCACGCCATGATGGATTTTAAGAATCCATCTCCATGGAATATGAATATAGAGAACAAAGCTCAATCTATGGAGCCAGAATTTAAATTTGTCAAGGTTCAAATTATTTTTCATTCCCTGTCTTCTAGTTGTACATATGTTTCCTAGTCAAATGGGTTCAATACCTGCCAACTGTCATTGCTCATTCCCAACTCCATATATTTATCTACATTGTTTCACCAGTGCTTTCATTGAGGTTAAATCCTACTTAAGTCTAATTATATTTGGTTGTGGCCTTCTCTAACAGTTTTTGCTTGAAATTATTTTACATACCTCTCTGAACTGCTGTGCCAAATAGTATCTGCACAGCTCACTTAGCGATTAATCCTATATATGTAGACTTTTCACATCTAATTTTTGATTGTCATATTTAAAATATATACATATGATTGCTTTATTATTTTTTGCATCATTACTAACATTTATATTGTCATGTCTCCCAATCTGTGTAATAAGAACCTTGAAGATAAGAATTATACGTTGATATTTTTAACTCCCATATACCTTGTGTACAGTTAAACTCTTTCAAGATATATTCGATAAGTAGAAACTTAGATATTCTACAAATGTATAACACTAAAAATCTTGCCTTACATAATAAACTATGAAGGCTACCCTATTTATAATCCTGACTTGATTTTTGTTATTGATTATTAAGGTCATCAATTTATGCATCAATACACTTTTAAGAAATACCAAGCTATTAACAAGAGATTATTACTACCATTTTTATATACTAAACAGGACACTGTCAGATTTTCCTATTTACTGGTTGGCTTAACACATTTTCAAATCAGCAGTTAATGATGCTGTTCTCTGTTGGGATTCCAAATTAGAAAACAGAAGGATCCTTTAAATATTTTTTCATCTTAAAAATATCAACCATTTCTCTAAACAGACACATGCCATTCTTGATTCCTCTGAAAACATAAATATTCCTCCAAAACTTGCAGAAATTTTTGAAATGAACATATTTTTCCTTGAAATTATACAGGTTTTAGTTTAGAATCACTGTCTTCTATTTATGCATGCAGTAGTTATACAGTCTGTCCTAGAATATTTTTGCAATTTTAAAATATGTCAAAACTCATAATGATATACCTTACAAAGATGAGGACTAATAAAATTATCCACAGCCTTTCTTACTTTAACTTTTCACAGTGTCAAACTTGCTCTGTAAGATTTTCATTATCTCCATGATTCAATAATGACAGCTAAGTTTTCTACATCCTACTTTGGAAAGCACAGTTTATAACGAACTATTCTGGGAAGATCTGGTGGCTATTGAGAGTTTGGTCTATAGGATAAC
Source organism: Herpailurus yagouaroundi (assembly GCF_014898765.1). Lineage (NCBI taxonomy): Eukaryota > Metazoa > Chordata > Mammalia > Carnivora > Felidae > Herpailurus > Herpailurus yagouaroundi. The sequence goes on from NW_024412413.1 coordinate 44,764,328, forward strand.
ATTACTAACAGTGATTATAGAAGAAGAAAACTGTGTGCAGATTTTTAATTTACTATTTTAATAAGTAATGCTAATATGAACTCTGGCTCTCTTGAGTCATGACAGTATCTGAAGTTACGCAAATAAACAAATGGCTTAAAGAGACATTTGAAAGGTAGTAATATAATAACTAAGTGTGTCTGGCTTAAGGGGCACTAATATATATATTTAGAATAAGTAAAATATTACTTTAATGGAGGATATAAATCAGCCATCAAAAATTCTACCAGAAAATTAGAAAAAAATAACACTTAACTGAAAGTTTAGATTTCCTAATTTTGTGCTGAAGTGAATGTATTAATACATGAAGAGTTGCACTTAAATGTTGCACATAAATATCAGAAAGTGGATTGGTATCATGCCTTTAAAGCATCATTAGACTAATAAAAATAAGAAGCTAACAGAATAAAATAGCTACAATAATGTATTAAATCTATACATTTTCTATAAATATGGGTATTCAATAGGTATACCTGATTACAAAAGTAAATATGTACATGGAACATCACACAGTTTTTATAACATTATAGATAATTTCATAGTCTATACCCACCTAAATCAACTAATATATACTTTACATAAGTAGATATAATTAAAGTATAAACATTTAAATTTAGAGCAATGCCGAAATAAGAAAACAGGGAAGCCATACATAACTCCCTAAATCTCCATTGATAGAAAACAGTTTTTTCATTGGAATTGTATTGCTTTCAAGTCAATAATCTATCTGTTACCAAAAGCCTTAAGAGTATCATGACACATGAGATCCTTTAAAGTCTCATAGTAGTAGACCAAGATGTCAATAACTGAGCCGATAATTCCTTTTGTAGCCATGCTGCAAAATTGGAGTCATCCCTGGCTCTCAAATGTTTGCCTGATTAACATTAAATGATGGGTAGTGGCATTACTTCTGTACAGATTATCTGCTGCAATTCATACAGGGCAGGCAAAGAGAAAAAAATATCATAGGTCACTTGTTCTTGTTTAAGAGAAGAGAAAATTGGTAGCACAAAGTGTCTTTAGTCATTATAACCTTATGTTTCTGAACCTTTAGATCACAAGCTACAACATTCAAAAAATTATGAGTACTGGACAGTTATAAACATTTCATCATAGCCTTCAAAATCTACAATGTTGCCCCCTTTACACCACCTGTTAACATCGGGATCCTACACACCCTCCTCTTTCATCAATCCAGATCACACATCCTGCTCTTCACCTAAGGAAGCTATTTTATATATTTCATCCTATGTGCTCACTTGTTTCCCTTATTCCTTTTATTTCTCTCTATTAGTCTGAAACCATTTAAAATGATCTCATTATTAAAGTGTCCAAAAGGAGCTGATATTTCATCATTTCTACTATGATTGTTTATAGAACACTATTTAGCTTACTTATGAAATCATTGTCTACTGTATCTCAACTCACCTTTATAGACTTCTATAGAATTCCCAACAAGTAACCATCATTTATCTTTCCCAGATAATCCTAACTTGCTATTATACACAAAAGAAAAAAAGAGAGAAATTGTTTAGAAATGTATAATTTTTTAAAGTATTTACTTTTAAAGCAATCCACAATAACCCAGTTAATAAGTAGAGCAGAAAGTTTAATTCTCATTCTTAAAAATGAGTAACTCTGATATCGGAGAGATCAAATCAGTCTCCCAAAGTTACATCAGAAGTTACCTTCATATATTAGTCTTTATGGTCTCCCCAGTCCTAATCCTTCTCTCCTTTTGTTACAAAAGTAACAATTGACTTTTCTTGGTATGTGCTTTTCTTTATTCTCTTTTCATTCTTTAAAATCATAGGTTACAATAATGATTTAATTGCTACTTCTCTGGCAATTTCTCTAAGTTATGGAGCAGGTATCAGAACTGATTATTTTATGGATGAGAACTACCAAGTGAACTAGATTTGGTATGTGCAGAAAATTAGGTGTTTACAGATAAAAGTGAGTAGTTTCATGTACAACATAGTACTTGCAAGACAGTGTTTCAGAGGCTGATAAATCAGAATAAAATTCTATGTATGTTCCTATGATGGAGTTTGGGCTTTACTTCTTTATTCTACCCTATCTTCTAACCCAGTTTATAATAAACCTTGTTTGTACTAGCCTCGTTGTTATACCTTTTGATGTCTGCCTTGTGATTGTATCAAGAATGGCTTTTTTTTTTCGATCAGCAACATGATCTTTCATATTTAGTGTAAAACAAAATAATTTCTTATAATGCTTTTTATTAACACACTTTTTTATTTAAAATTCCACATGGCTCCAACTCATTTATAATAATTGGAGAGAAGGAAAATAAGACATAGACTTTCCAGGTATCTCTTCAGCCAATACAAAATTCAATAAAGGCTTTTCTGTGTCTTCTTACAAAGCACGTCTTAGATAAAACATCCTGGGATTTTGTGAAATAGTATGGAACTGCAGTGCTGAGATAGTTACCTGAGTTTTAAAAAAATTCAAAGGGACAAGATCCCAAACTACCATGCAATGCTTTTCTATATTAACTAGTCCAAAACATGGCAGAATATATTATCTAAGGTTGCCTCTCACCTTTCATAAGTGGATATATTTCATCTCTGGAATAATATTAAGATAAAATTATTTATGTAATTTATAGAGATAGAAGACATTGTTAGAGAGATTAAATGAGACAGATGATTTCTAGAGAGAGAGGTAAAGAAAGATAAAGTAGATATTAAAAAGACATACAGAGGAAAACAATGGGTAATTGATGAGTTTCTAGCACAACATATTCATATTTATAAAGACAATGTGAATAAGCATCATTTTCATGGAAAGTAATAAAGAAACCTTTATATTTTGCTCTATGTAGATAAAAAAGCTAAACAATAATAATAAAGTCAAGAAATATAAATTGAGCCTAAACACAAGATGAAAGTTAAAAAATAATTTTTAATGTTTCACTTTGGTCGTTCAAAGAACACCTGAACAAATGAACAAAATGATCCAATTCAATAACACACATGTGAAGAAGCAGAACATCACAGTGTTTAAAGCTAAAACAGAATACTCATGTTATGACTGAAGGAGCTAAGATCACCTAAAGGAAAGAACTGACTAAATAAACCTAATTCTGATTGCCTGGCTAAGAATTTACTCTGCTGATATAAGCAAAGATTGAGTGGAATACTAGGAAAATAGCTGCGTTAGACAGAAAGGAATATTAGACTTTCTATTTGAATAAGTAGAGATTAGATTATGCCAAGATGTGTGCTTTGGGGAAAGTCAACTAATCCTTCTAGGTTAGAGTCCTCAAATCATAAAGTGACAACAATATATACTCAATAAGTTATCGTATCAAATGTGAAGTTTCTTCATAATGAATGAAGAACGCTGCAAATTCAAAGCACCTGAATTTTTATTAGGAAAAAGACAATCCTCTGACAGTTAAGTACGGATGCCAGTCATGGTGATTCCCCATACTTTGTGGAGGGGAGACAGTGAACTCAGATTTGTAACTGATATTCTACTGTATAGGAATTGGGTTAGACTGTTAATTAAGTGTCAATTATGCTCTTTCTCTTTTAGCCTGAACGCTGACAACTTAGAAGGGCAGCTTCAAGCCCTATGTGTGTTAGCACTTTAATGGCAAGAAGGCCTCTAAACCTTAATATAAGGAAAAGAGTCTGTGTCTATGCCTAAGAATGTTCCTGCTCTAAACTTCCCATTCCTCACCTCCTTTCCTCTAGGCTCCATGCTAATCCCCAACCTGCCTTTTAAAGCTAGAGAATGAGAAGGGGATATCTTCTTAAGCAGGAAGACATTTGCCTTAATTGCTGGATTTTACCAGTTCCAAGAAAAATCAAGAGAGATAAGTAGAGCCACAAACTAAGAGTAAGTGTCAAATGCCTAGGAGAACATTGTCCTGTTATCCAGTTTTATTTTCAGTCTCTAAATCTGTCTCCTTAGAGCCTCCACTCTATAACACTGTTGTCTGATTATGAATTTAGATTTCATTTTGTCCTTTTTGACATTTAAACTACCCCTTCTTGAGCTGTTGAGATGAACATGAGATGAGCTATGAAATGGTAGTTGGAGAAAGAAGAAAGCTTTGAGGTCTCTCTAGTTTTTAATATGCTACTAATATTTATAAATATCATTTACACAGAAGTAAGATAAATATAGTAAAGTTTGACTTTTTGCTTCTTATTTTTTTTTATAATTTTTTTTAAAATTTTTTTTTCAACGTTTATTTATTTTTGGGATAGAGAGAGACATAGCATGAACAGGGGAGGGGCAGAGAGAGAGGGAGACACAGAATCGGAAACAGGCTCCAGGCTCTGAGCCATCAGCCCAGAGCCTGACGCGGGGCTCGAACTCCCGGACCGCGAGATCGTGACCTGGCTGAAGTCGGACACTTAACCGACTGCGCCACCCAGGCGCCCCTACTTTTTGCTTCTTAAATTCTCTTTAGCCACTTAAAGATTACTAACCCATATTCTTAAACCAGAAGTATATATCCAAGAGTTGGGTGATTCTAGTAAGCAAAAAAGCATGTGGGATGTATAATATATAGAAAGTTTTGCTAAGACAAGTTATCTTAGTTTTAAGAGGGCCTTTTTCTAATCCACTCTCTAAGAGGCACTGAGATAGGATACTTGAAAAATAAATCAAAACTAGTGGCCGCAAGGAATTTTTCCTTCTTGGGAATTCATGGAGAGTCATCTTTGAATTCTTTTCAGGCTGAGTTACATTGGGAAAGTCAAATAACCTTCTTGTGATTCAGTTAAAATCTCTGTAATCTTGAAGATAATAGCAATTGCTAACTTAACTCTGACTGCTTCACTAAATTGTAAGGATCAAAAGAGATTTAATTGAATTGAACAAAAACATTAAAAATTAAGAATGTTACAGTTAGTGTTAGACTCTGAGAATAAAAGAGTGAATAGACCTATTGTCCCTACCCTCATGGAGCTTACAGTCTAATGGGAAAGATAAATTTATATAAATAATCAACACTATTATCCAGTTATCAGTTGGCTGATAATGCCACATTACAGATGTTAGAAGGTGGAGGAGGGTCAGTAATATATCCTCCAAACTGAGAAGGCACTTTGAGACTGAAAAACAATGTAAGACACTCTATACCATTTACACAGAATTTTATTTAGGGTAACTTACTGATATGGGATGAGGGGTGCTAATGGATAACTTAGGTCGTATGCAGCTGTTCTCTTCCCTGATTCTCTACCAAGTCCAGACCTTCACCCGCAGCTTTTATAGCTAGAGGCACTATGGTGAGGTCAAAGTATAGTCATCCAAAGTGGCACCTTCTGTGCACCAGTCAGTCTCTAATAGTTCCACCTAAAGTGGAGCCTTCTATGTGCCACTTTAAAGATCAGAACAAGCTTTCTCCAGAATTCCAGTCAGGAATACATTGACCTCCATGGGGCCTGGAACACGTAGCCCCAAGGGAAGTCATTGCTCCACCAGGAACAAGATGGAGGGCCAAAGATGGAGTCAGTGTTGTCAGAACTCCTACACAGATAACCACAAAACCACAGTGGCACACAAAAATAAGTGATTATTAATTACCCAGGTGGGCAGTTAGGTGATTTTACTGGCTTGGTTGGACTTACTCAAATGCTGTGAGAGTGACTAGCTATAAGATCTAGGATGATCTTGTTTGGGAAAACTGGGGCAATGTGAGGCTGACCACATGTCTCCCAACCCAGAGCATTAGGCGTGGGCATATTCATTTAGTGATGTCAGAGACACAAGAGAGATCAAAGGAAAATTAAGCATCCTTTTAAGGCTTAGACTCAAAACTGACTCACCACATCATTGTTTCTACCTCATTGCAAGAGCCAAGTAAATCATATGGCTGATCCCAGAATCTATGGGTGGAGAAATTGACTCTGTCTTTTTAGTGACATTAAATTCATATTCACATGGCAAAGGGCTTGAATAGAGAAAGGGGTAGAGAGTTAGGGTCATTACTATCATCAGTCTCCCATACATACACTTCTGTTTGCATGATCATGAATTTGCTCCAATGGAAACAGATAACATTATAACAATGGATACTGATCCAGACTGAGAGAAGTTTTGACATCTTCATCATTGCATTTGAAGTATGGACTATATTAATTTTTTATTCTACTATGCCAAATGACCACAAATTTAGCAACTGAAAACAACATTAATATATATTATCTCAAATTTCTGTAGGTCAAAAATATAGTCAAGATTTTGCCTGGTCTTAGATCTTATCTGGAGGCTCTGGCAGAAAGTTTGTTTCCAGATTCACTCAGGTTTTTGGCAGAATTTAGTTACATGCAGCACTAGGATCGAGGTCCTTGTTTCTTTATAGACTGCCAATCTGAAGCTTCTCTCAGATCTGTAATGCCTCCTGCATCTCTCGTCATTTGGATCCCTTCATTTTCAAAGAGAGCGATGGCAGATTTAATCCTTCTCTGATTTAGTTCTGCCATGTCTTTCTTACTGCAAATGGAGAAAGTTCTCTGCCTTTAAAGGCTGTATGAGTGTATGGGGCCACGAAAGTAATCCGGATAATCTCTCTATTTTAAGGTCCATAGATTTAATTACATCTTCAAAAATCCCATTTTCCCTATAATGTAGCATATTCACAGACGCTGGGGATTAGGAGGCGAATTTCTTTTGTAGGTCATTCTGCCAATAATTGTCTACCTGCTGACTCCCAAATGCAAAATACATTCATCCCATTCTAAATTCCCAAAAAGTGTCCTCCCATTACAGCATCAGTTTAAATTTCAAATTACATCTAAATCTCATCAGCAAAGAAATTATCATCTAAATAATGTGATGAAAGTGAATCATCTAAATCATGAGGATGAAGTTCTTGATATAATCTATCAAACACAAGTGCTGAGGCACAATTCCTCCTTGGTCTTCGAACCTATGAAACTAAAGACATGTGTTATCTGCTGCGAACATACGGTAGTAGGACATACATAGATAGCAGTTATATATCCTCTCACTTAAAAAGTGGGGAAATGGAGACGAGATTCAGCAATCCAAGCGTTTTCAAACTGAAAGCAAGAAAACTATATTCGATATCAAGGGTTAAGAATAATCCTTCTTAAATTCTTGGCTCCCAGATCTATCTTTGGAGTCATTATTTCTTCTTCATGAAAGGTGGCATGCATCTAATTTTATCAGCCTGTTTCCTGGTGGTAGAACTTTGGAGGCTACAGAAGGATATATTCCAATAGAAGCTATGTCCACAAATCTTTTGGAGACATTCCTATAACTGTTTTTAGTTTCTGTTGAAATGACTGAAGGAAAAAGATCTTAAACTTCCCATGGGGTCCTGGTTTGATTGAGGGAATCTGTAAGTCAAACCTTTGATCTCTTCAAAGAGCCTTTGTATGACTGAACATTTGGACCTATTGCCCTCTGGATAGGCTGAGAGTTTTCCAAATCTTCATGTTCCAATGTCTTTTAGCTGAACAGTTCTTCCCTCAATTTATATCATTCCTCTTGAATTTAATGATAAACAGCAAGAAGAAATTAGGACTCACCATGAACACTTTGTTTAGTAATCTCCTCAGCTGAACATCTAAGTTTATTATTTACAGGTTCTGATTTCTGCCTGTTCTCAGGACACCATTATAGTAAGCTTTCTGGAATCAAATAACAAAATTCCTCCTTTTTCAAGTCTCTATGTAACATGTACTTCAATTCTTTCCGACTCCTTACCAGAAGTATCCTTGTCCAGATTTCCATTGACAGTCTGTTAACAAAACGGCTTTCTATAGGGTGATTTGCAATTTTTCATAATTCTCATTACTTCCTTCTGAAATCTCATTGTTAAAACATTTATTGTCCATTTTTTTCTAGCCACAGTCTTTTCAAGGCAAATTAGGCTTTTCTGCTACATTCTTCAAAATTCTTCCAAATCTGTCTACTGCCAAAATCCAAAGCAACTTCCACATTTTAGGTATTTGTTACCGCATACTCCTATTTCAGGTTCCAAAATATGTATTTATTTTCTATTGCTGCTATAACAGGTGTCAAAAATTTTACACCTTAAAGCAACACTTATTTTTATTTCACAGTTTTGTAGATCAGAAGTCCAAATACAGTATAACTCGCCTGAGTCCTCTACTTAGAATCTCACAAGGTATAAACTAAGGTGTCTGAAGGGCTTTGTTTATATCTAGAGACCATGAGAGTAATTCTTTTCCAGGTTACTTCTTGGCAGAATTCATTCCTAGACAGTTGTAGGACAAAAGTCTCTGTTTTCTTGCTATCAGCCAGAAGCCTTTGTCATCTCTTCAAGGCCACCGGCCCTTGTCATTTTGCCCCTTCCATACTTAAAGCCACAATAGCTGGTCAAGTCCTTCTGACACTTCAAACCTATTTCTCCTTCTGCCACATATCTCTATCTCCAGTGAGAGATATAAGAGCTAATTTGTATAGATGCAGTCCGAATAGATAACCCAGGATAGTCTCACTATCTTAATGTCTATAGCTGAGTTACATCTGCAAAGTCACCTTTTCCATGTAGTGTAGCATATTTACAGGATCCACCAATAAGCACGTGGACATCATTAGAGTGGTGGTGAGCAGAACACGTACCACATAGATCTTCCTTTACATCCTGATAAAAACTAGATGGATTCTTTCTGCTCAAATTGAGCAATAGGTAAAACTCAAGTGTAAAATGTCAAACACTTGGGAGAATTCAAATAATATTCTTGATTCATAATGACAAATTAGAGTTAAACCAAGAGTAATCTTTAAAATATTTGGAAGAAGAAAAACTAAATTTGGATTGTAAGAGCTATGTTTTTATCCTTGTGACTCAGAGAGCCAGTGGAATAAAGGAAGTCATTTCCTAATCAATCACTGTTATTAAGAAATTGCTTAAGCATTGGCAATGCTAGGGAACAAAATGATCAGCATTAGCTAGTCTTCCAGTCAATGGCAGATGAAAGTTAAAAACATGAGACCAGGAGAATGGCTTTATATTGGAGAATACAAGTAGTAGTACTACCCTGTGAAGCACTGACACCTATGGGTTGTGGGAAGGGGGTGGGACAGGAAGGCATAAAATGAAAAGGAAGTGTTAGGAGTTGAGTGGTAAAGGTCAGCAGAAGGAGTTTCATTTATAGCTCAGATAGTAGTAATTACTCCAGCTACAAGCCTGTAAAAATGACCCCTCGAATGATGCCTTTTCTGGCAATACTAATTACATCATCTTGCCCAGCATTAGAAGAGAAATCAGAGTAATTGGTGTGGCATGATAAATTCAAGGGACTTCCTGACCTCATTTCAATTGCAGCAAATAACCCCAGAGAGATGAAACATTTCTGCAGCACTGAGGAGTTGCTCAGTACATGAACTCAGTCTGCCAGACTGCTGTATAATGACTTGCCAAGGAAGAACTTACTGAGAATTTATTTTCCGTGTATGTTTTTGGACGTAAATCCACAGGCACCCTAAACCATGAGTAAGATAGGAAATAGCCACTCAACAAGTGTTGAAATAGAGCTAAAACTGCCAATCTGTTCCTCAAGTATGTAAAGGAAACCATCTGGTTGTGTCTTCAAAGAGTGTTTTCTCAAGAGTAATTTAGGTGAGAACCGCTATGCAAAATGGAAAGGATCTGTCACCTGTTCCGTGAACAAGATGACATGTTCATCAGGTAACAGGCACATACCTCTGCAAATACAAAATCAGGCACATCAGGAAATATAAAATTGGCATTGGGCAGGGAGGAGAGAGAATGCAGATGGGTTTTAATTTTTTTAACTTTAAGTGAATAGCTAATGAGTAAAGAGATGAAGGTGGAATTCAAAAATTGTCACTTAAACAGCTGTTGCCTCAAACACCTCTCTAACTTAGAAAACTTCACCATTGCAATAATACTTTCAGGTAGATTGTTATAGAAGTATCAGTCTGAAATAAAAATAAGCCATTGTATTTATCATGTTAACGAACCATTTTAAAAGAAATGCTTTTTGTTTATGAGTAACATCATGAAAAACTCTAGAATAACGTATAAGCCATTTAATGCAAAAACCTCAAGACTAAACTGCTTGACCTTTGACATACATGTTTACTTATTTAGTCATTCAATTTATATGATTTTGTCACTCTTCTCCTAAGAAATGCCTATTGGTTTCCACTTACCTGTAGTATAAACTTCAAAGTCTCAGCCTTTATTACATGGTCCCAGTCTTGTGCTCTCCTATGCTTTCTGACACATCCTGCCCACCATCTGTGTGGAATATATCATGACTGCACACACAAAGCATTTTTCTGCCTTTGAGTATGCTCTATTCTGTCTAGAATGTCCTTGGGCCAATTGGTTTAAGGACTACATTATATATTAACACCCCACCCCCAAGATTTCTTCAGTAATTTCAAACTGAATTAATCATTCCTATTTGTCTACACTCATAGTATATTTTTTTATTACTTCTCTTATGGATCTAATGCATATTTTGAATGAAGTACAAAGCAAATGGGAATGATAATTGTTTTTGGGTTTAGGTAATTTATGGTTCAAATACTGGCCCCATTATGTATTAGCTTTATGACCTGAAAACATCTTTTCTTCTATATGAAATTTAAAAGAATCAATTCTTATATTATAGGAACATTAAATGGATACATATATAAAAGCCACTGTGCCTACCTGTTAGTATATACTCAATGCATGTGCTTTTCTTCAAACTTACAGCACTATGAATATGTAACTTATATAGCTCTAATCTCACTTGCCTGTGACTTCAAAATAAACTTACATTTCATTTTTTAAAGCTCATCTATGTATGGTATAAGCTCCCACTAGTCTATTTCCTAGAAATAAGTCCCACTCCACTTCGCATTCCGTTATTTCCATTTGTTCCTATGGGGGAAATGAATGAAAGAATCAAGCATTTATTTTACATAGGTGGTAAATATCTTAGATACATAATTTGTATGTATTTGAAAATGAGTGTTCTGGACACCAAAGGAGAATAGTTTCAGGGGCACAAGAAAGACTGATGTGTTTGCTATTTTTCTTAAAAGGATAGCTGGCACTTGTGTATAAAGAATTGGTCACAGCCAAAACATTTCTAACTAATCACTGGGGAATCTCCAGGAATCACACTTTTCTTCCATTCATGTTGGCTTCATACATTGAAAGCATGCAGAGGATATAGTTTTTCTTAGGTATACAAAATATTTTTGAGACTGCATGTCAACTTAATAGAGAGAATAGAATATTTTATAAAATATAGATCAAGAGACTCTCTTGTATTTCTGTTATAACTTCTTATTTCTTTTTTTATTACTATCTTTATGTGATCAAGTCAAACAAAATTAAATAAGAAATCTCAACAAGAAATCTAAAAGGTAGATTTGAATTGGGTAAGCTATCACAAGAGAGAGAGAAGATTTAAAGGGAGAAGAAAAATGTAATAGTGAAAATTTTACTTTAACAAATGTCTACCTATTTATTCCTACCTATCCTTTTCATTTCTAAGGACAGCAGCCATAACCAAAATATAATTGAATCATTCATTATCAGTCACTTTACCAATTTCCTACTCTTTTATTTCAAACTGACTTTGATTATAATTTACTGACATTTAACATATGCTTAGCTAATAGTTTTTTTTTATTTGTTTTATAATATCGGTCATTTTGTGAATATCTTTCAGCATAATTATATCCTTTCGTTCTCATATTTTATTTTCTTTGAGTCAAAACTATGAAAGAAAAGTTATCTGTCATTTCTTATACCATGGTATAAATTTTGCATTTTTTTCTGTTTTCTTACATCTTAGTAAAACTGCCTTTTTACTAAGGCAAAGAGTGTTTCAGTTACCAAACAGTCCCACCACCATTGCAAATAGTGCCTTAACCTTTAGTTAAATCTAATTGTATATTTTTGAGTATTCTCCAGATCTAACTTCCTTGATATCTAGCCTTCTATTTGGAGTCTTCTTTTCCTCCTTTTTCAATTACATCAGACACCAAGGAGAATTGAGATTAGTGCTTTCCTGGGGTGAGGCACAGATTGTCAAGCTTAAACTTTTGGTTTTCAGCCATTATTGACATCATTCACATCATTGTCTATGAGGCAGTAACCTAGAAGCTGTGAGAATTTGAAAAAATAAATAAATAAAAGGAGTGATCTCTATCACTTTCCCAAAGAACCTACACAGTAAGGGAAGAGCAAGAAAAAAAAAACAACCTTAAGAAGATAACTAGCTGTTTTAATTGAGTAAACAGAGATGATTGAGAGAATTTAAAAAAAAGCATAGTGATAATTCCTAAATGAAGATAATAGAACAAGGTTGCATCTACTCTACTTTAGATAGTGATTTAGTGGAAGGAAAAAAGAAGATGTGTATCAGATAAGTAGAAAAAGAAGACAGTTATAATCATCGAAACTCATATGTGGTAGAGTGAATGTTAATATTCAAGAAATATAGGAAGAGGAGATCAGTGATAACGAACTGGCAGCTGAACAGACTTGTGAGTGAGCCTCACTGAGATTAAAAGAAGGGGCCACCTGAATCTAGGCAAACTGCTGACCCACAGAAGAGTGGGTTAAGTAAATAGTATTGTTTTGAGTCTCTAAATCAGCTAAGAATTCAATATAAAATGATGCTGTCAAATGATTTTCATCTGACAAATGTAAATGTAAAAGTTTAAGTGCTTTATTTAAATAAATATTTTATTATATAGCTGTTTTAGATAGTGGAATCACAGTAATAAAACAAGTATAAGTCCTTGCCCTTGTGGAGCTTATATTCTAGAAGGAATGATTCACAGTAAACAAAGAAAGTAATATTTGTAATGGCAGATGTTAATAAATGCTATGACGAAACTAGGAAAAGTCACTAGGAATTACTGTGGGAAGACGGGAGGAGAGGTGGTTTTAATTAAGATAGTGTTTTACAGTTCAGTAACTTGATGTACACACACACACACACACACACACACACACACACACACACACACGCACACACACAGAGGCAAGATGGGTCCCCATCCAAAGTGTAGTTCAAATGTTGAGACTGTTGACCCTTCATACACCAAGAGAATTTGAGAGAAAGTTTATCATTCATACAAGGTATTCCTAGGGAAGAGAAGAGTGGGCAGAAGGCTTGGGCTGACTCGATACAGAGGAAGTAGATTAGCCCTTTTAAGGAGGGAGAGGGAAAAGTTCCCATGTTCAAGCTAGATGCAAGGTTTGAGAAGAAGCACACCTGGGCTTTCTTGTCAGCCTGTCCTGATAGGGGGGCCAAAGAGGAATGGAAATAAATGTTTTAAAAGAAATCAATGGTCAAACATGAAAAAATGAGTCAGACTCTTTATTAGTTGATCAGAGAGGCTTTACTGAACATTTGACCTTTGACAAATGACTTAAAGGATGTGAGGTATGGGATAATAAAGAGTTTTTTGTCTTTGTCTCAGGTTTCTGGCACATAGCTTCTAAATTTCCTGAGTGATAGGAGCATCTCTGTTATGCAAATGTGGTGACTTATGCTAGGTCACTAGATAGTTTCAGCATGCTTCCAGAAAGGCCCACAATATGATTAGAGAGTTTGGACTTTGAGCCTGCACATCCTCAACAGACAGTTGAATTTCGTCACATGGCTGATGATTTTATTAATCATGACTACATAATAAAGACACCCCCCCAAAACTCTGGGCACTGAAGTTCAGTAGAACTTCCTAGTTGGTGGACATATTGTTGTGCCGAGAAGGTGACACAGCATCCTGAATCGTGGGGAGAGGGCATGGAATCCCTGCATATGGGACCCTCCCAGGCCTCTCACTACACATAGTGCTTTCTTGAGTTCTGTGAGCCATTCTAGTTCATAATTGAACCTTAGAGTGCTGAAGAAAGTCTTGAATTTATAGCCAGTTGGTCAGAAATATGAGTGTCCTGGGGACTCCTGAAGTATGGCTTGCATCTGAAGCAAGGGTGGTTTTATGGAGCATTGAGTCTTAACTTGTGGGTTCTGATGCTAAAATTGGATAGTGAGCATCAAACTGTGTTGCAATATACCCAGTTGTGGTTACAACAGCTGGGTTTTTGCCAGATTACAAAGGGACAGTCTTGTACAGGAGGAAGGAAAAGAGGTTCCCAAACAAGGTGAACAAGAAAGGCAAAGACCTTAAGGTAGGAGTGCGAGTGGTGTGTTCCAATAACAGCAAGTGCATCGTTGTGGCTCAAGAAGAGAGTTGAGGAATCAAGATGAGTCCTGCATGAAATCAGAGAAGTAGAAGGGAATCAGAACACAAGGGGACCTTGTGGGCCATTGTAAGAATATTTTCTTTTACTTCGAGAGATACCAGAGTCTTAACTAGGGAAGGAGAAAAACTTGACTTAAAAAACAAAAACATTACTGCTTTCGTTTGTTTCTGATAGATGAAAAGGCAGACACAGCTATATCTGTTGCTATCTGTCTATTGCAATAAGACAAGGGATAATAATAAGTTGACCAAAATTTAACTACTGTCATCGGTAGATAAGATTACAGATATATTTTAGAGGCAGTGGGGGGAGAAAGGATTTCTGATGGATTGAATATAGAGTTTCAGGAAAAGTGGAGTTAAGGGTGAAGAACCTGTTTGTGCCTTCTAAATTAAAGCCTACTTGGAGCTGAGTGCGGGTTTTATCTTTTGAAAGGGACTGGAAGGTGACCTCAAGTCATGTGTATCACCAGCCTGGGCTATACTGTCACTTGAGTGTCAATTTTCTGATTAAGTCTCATAAAATAAAACTCTCTTATTTCTACATGATTGAAACTCAACAATACAAATATATAACAGTGTCTTGTCCTAAAAAATATATATATATATGTAAAAGGGATTGTTTAAACACTCCTTTTTCCCCCTTGGAGATATATTATCAAAATTTTACTTCTGGGTTATTAATTAGAAAAATAGCATCATACTGCTATTGTACTCAGCTTTGTATTTCAATAAAAATGTCACTATGAAAGCAAATGCATAGTAAAAAATAATCACTATAGACATGATTTTTCATGATGGTTTGGTGATATACTCTGCCTATATTTTGGAAAATTATCATTCCTGAAACTGCACCTTCATATTCTACAATATCTCTATAATATGTGTAAACATATTTAGGTAGATTTTTAATGAAACATATGAAGGATTTATAGATCATAGAGTACTAGTCTAGCCTTTTGTTCAGTTTTCTATGATAACAAGGCACTTAACATTCTCGGTTCTTTTATTATCTCTGTTGTAAAATGTAGAAGTTTATTTTGTAAATTACCCTGGATATTTTCTAATCTAGAGGGAATACATAGACAATTGTTTTGATAGGTTTTTATTTGATGCTTAATTTGGTTTTACCGAACAAAGTACCCTACACAATCTTGTATCTTGTTTTTGTTTTCTGACTAGGATTCAGAATAATCAGCTGTGTCGGTAAATACTGCTGCATACGAAATTTTCTCCTACTACCCTTCCCCCTCCACAAATGCACATACCACATTCACACACATACATGTATATACAATCAATAAACAGAGGAGGGATTAATTTTCAGTCAAATAACTTAAAGCCTGCTGGGATATCTCAGTGAAATATGTTAATTCATCATGTCTACTGTAATAGTTAAAAGAGCAAGAGCCAGCATAATATGTTCTAAACCCTATTATTTCTTGATAATTGTACTCATTTCTATTCTCCTTTAGGAATGTTGTAGTGATTATGAAGAGCATTATCAAGTGGGGATTAAAAGAATAATAATAATTACAGTAGAAAATTTACATGATTTACAACATGACAAGTTTTCACAAAAAATTCTCCTTTCTGACTTTTAATCTACTCTAATGTTGTGTTAATATTACTCTTTATTAACACAATTGTGACATTTTCCTTCACCTTTGCATACAGAGATAACTGCCTCTTTCTTCTTAGAAGGCTCATAACATACAGCTCTAGACCTTTTTAGTATCTTTCTTCTTGTAACATTTCTTAAATTGAATAACGGCTTTGAACTTTTCTGGAAGAAAGCCTTCAGGCAATGTGAGAGGGAAAAAAAAGAAAAGAAAAAATGCCAACTTTATTTACTATTTATGAGAAATACAAAATTCGAGATAAAACAAACAACTAAGTAGTTTTCAGGGTAATGACAATTCCAAAGGAAATATATGAAGCTAGAAGTCAGAAGATTTGGGTTCTCACAGTCCATTTTCTCCTTAGATATAGTATTCCTATTGTACATGAAAGTTAGAATAAAATTAATTACATTAGATAATATATGAGAGCTCTTTGAAAACTCTAAAGTGTTATGGAAATGTGTTGTTTAATTTTTCAAATGAAATTAAGGAATTTTTTAATAATTCAATTCTCTTTGATAATTCTAAAGTATATGTTATTGCTATATTTAGATAAAGTACTTGGCAAGGTCCAAGATGAACAAAATATTATTCTTCCCCATTCTTACCCACTATTCACAATCAGATGGAAAGACATCATATACACAGTTCATATTTAAGAGTAGGATTAATTACATGGCATGTTAATTGCCAAGTTCTAAAGAGAGAAAGAATAACAGTAATTAATTCAGAACATAGCACCAGTGAAGGTTTCACGAGAAAGGTAATTTACAGGGTGTGGTATTATAGATTTCTTCATTACAATGCCAAAAGTTTTAAGAGGCAAATGTGGGAAGTATTTTTTAGGCAACATTTTCTCCTGAGGTGAAGATGTTGAATAATCCTATCAATGTGCCAAGAACTGTGAAGAATTTAGATTTTATATCACTTGTAAACCAACAGGTTAGCTTGCCATAGCTTCAAGGATGCTAGCACAAGACTCCTGGCTCAGACACAGAATACTTTCTTCATGCCACAGCAGGCTGAATGTGCTTTATGTTTTCACTGGTTCCCTTTTACTCCTGAAGTATCATGGGAGACATGTAGAGTAGTCCAGGTGGGTGCTCACTTCTGGAGGATTTGCCTCCTTATTGAGGAACTCTGGGCTTAGGGAAAACGCCCACCTTATAAGGGGACTGCTAGCAAACTACCCAAACTGTGTCCCAGAGGAGACATTATCTTTATTATCCTGGGTAATAAACTAATCTGTCTTTGCTCCAGAGGGAGACCTGTCTCTATCATCCTAGGCTGTTTGCTATACAAACATCCTTGAAAATATACTAGAACAAAAGACAAAAGCTGTCACAAGATGTGCAGAAATAAGAGGGGCAGCTAGAGAATTCTCATGCAACAACAACACACACCCAGTACTTACAATATAAACAATAAACTCAAAGAGAGGAGAATATTTCCAGACATTGCTTACTCTCCCATTTTCTGTTAGAGACCTATTTTTAGCCCAAAGGTAGTGAGCTTGAATTTGATGATCACTCTGCATAATGTCTCCTTTCTGTTTAATGCCAACATTTTAAAAAATTCATTCCTTATTACATCCAGTCTTTCCCTTATTGTACTTGGTCCCACTAATATGTAAATATTGGTTACCTAGATTTTGTCAGTCAAATTCAATAAAAAACTAGTGTGATCTAGTGTCTATAGATCTGTGTATATGCATAAGTGTGCGTGCGTGTGTGTGTGTGTGTGTGTGTGTGTGTGTGTGTGTTCATTTATACTTGGAAAGAAGAGAGAATGATAAAAGGAGATTTGACTCTAGGACAATCAGAATACACTCCCCTTTCTTTATAGAAAATGGAACTTGACTTCCCATAGGCAGCCTTCCATTTTGAGGAGAAAGATATGAAATATCTTTGAAGGTCGGCATTTTTCTAGTTGTTTTCAACACAAGTCTTGCCTTTCTGAACCTATTCTCAGGATCTATTCAAGAAATCAAAGAGAGGGCCTTAGGAAAAGCATATCCAAATCACTCAGATCTCACAGAATTAACAACTCTGAAGAATGCCCAAAGCTGATTAGGAAATTTTTTAAGAAACTGACTCAAAAACAAACAAACAAACAAACAAACAAACAAACAAACTTCCCTGTGGTGGCAAAAATTTATTTAATATCATGCAAATAAAGGTATGGAGTTATATATCCCACAGATGGTATCTTAGTTCAATAATATTATTAGGGATCTAGCCTCTTTCTTTCTCTTCCACTTTTCTTAATATATATGTCTTCATACTCATGCTTACCACTTCATGGCTTCAAGATTCTTGTTGCAATGACACTTAGCGCATTATTTCTTAGAAGAAGGGGAAAAATAGTGGGAAGCATATATCAAAAGATATGGAATTTTCTCAGGTACCTTCAGCCTCTTTCTCACTGGCCAGAATAGTAGCTTTTGGTATTTTGGCTGGTATAGTTCTGCCAAATACAACTGAGGTTTTCTTGGTAAGGAAAAATGGAAAATATGTATTATGTAATCAACTAGTAATGTCTGCCACAAACACATTTCCAGGACCCAGAAGAGGGATTTTTCCTAAGAAATCTAAAGGAATAAACAAATGCCTACAACTTGAGAATGGAAGTCATTTGAATAATTTTGAGACCAAAGACCAAATGAAAATTCTTGTTCTTGTTTTAGAGTAGAAGGAACCAAGTGGTTCTCTGCTCAGTAACATTTGCACCCACATTCTCTACTTTCTTGGCCCATACCTTAATGAATTATTTATGTTCATCTTTAGCAAATCTCTCCACCTTTTCACCAGATCCTATCTCCTCTTACTTTTCAACCATTTTGCTCTAGCAATTCTTCCTTCTGGCCATATACTCTCTCCTGGATTGTTTCTAACAGCATGAAAATATTATTTTATTCTTCCATAAAAATAAGCAAACAAACAAATAACTTTTCTTGAATCCAGTTTCCTGCCAGGCACTGCCCAATTGCTTTGTATCTTGAATTGTCTATCTTCACTACTCTAATTATATTTTCCTATTTTCTCTTAAACTCACTTCCACCAAGTGTTCATGCTTTAACTTCAACAGAAGTGCTCTTATCAATAACAGAGCTAATGATTTCTGGGTTTCTAAATTCAATGAACAATTGCTAGTTCTCTGTTGATTTATTATCAGGATTTGATGACATTTGATCATCCTCTCATTCTTGATGGACATTTTTTGCTTGGCCATTAGTACACAATACTTTTGCTTCTCTTCTCACCTCATTGGCCACTGCATCTCATCCCTCTTGCTGTTTTTTTACACCTCTCCCTGGATCTCATAACAGGGGAACTGTAAATTGTATATTTCAATTAACAGGAAGAAACTTCTTGACTGAGTTGGCATCACAGTAGTAAACATTCAGACATTAAAAAAAATCTCTAGAAGATATTCTAGGCTGTAGAGATCCCTCACATCCACCATGACAACAGATGAACACAATTTTTGTTGTTTTTATAGAGGTATCTAACCTATTTTTTTTTTCAATTATTTTCCAGGCCTGACCTCTTCTTACTTTTTTTCAAAATCTAATATTAAAATATGAGGACAGCCTAGCATAACTCCATGTGGGTTAATACAACCTGGAATTGTTTTGGTGCTTCATGCACTGGCTATGGTGTATACATTGGTGGCAAATAGAATTATTTGTTTATAAATCAATGCTAATTGTACAACTTTAATATCTATCCCGGACTGTGTGGCCATTAATTTTGAAAGGCTAGACTCAGCTTTTTGACTCCTACTTCAATTTCCAGCTTGTTCTAGAATTGAGCTGCAAACCTCAACTTGCAGAGCTGTGTAATCTTTACACAAATATTTTATTTCTACCACCAGTTTCTTTTACTGTAGGAAGACTTCATTTGTGACACACACTACCTTAAGTATAATGAATCACCAAGAAAGAGCTACAGTGTTCTCAACTCTAAGTCTTCACAATATAACATAGATACTGATTCTAAGGAGCATTATCTGAATTTTGCATGCTTCCTTGAAGGTAAGCATTTGGAGAACTATTACAATGAGCCCACACTTCTCTTTCTATTCGATTTCCTTTGTCCTATTTGACTGGAAATAATTTTTTCCTGTCCATCTGGAATCCACTCATGATGAGGGCCAAATGGAATTTTCCTTTGTTTTCCACTTAATATCTAGTACATACATAATGAATAAATATTAAATCACTCTTACCTATAAAATCCTGGAGCAAAAATATATGATTTGTTTAAATAAGTTTAAATGTTTATTTATTTTTGAGAGAGAGAGAGAGAGTAGAGGGGCAAAGAGAGAGGGGGGCAGAGGATCTGAGGTGGGCCCAGTGCTGACAGCAGTGAGCCCAACATGGGGTTCGAACACATGAATCATGAGATCATGACCTGAGCTGAAGTCAGACAATCAAGCTAGTTAAACTGCCTTGGTTGAAGAGATGGACACATGGAGTTCCATGTCTTTGAGAATTTTTAACTTGTTAAACTAACTGCTGCTAAAACATAAACATAATTATAAATTAAAGTGAAAATATTAATTATTGACATCAGTGGAGTCTTTAATGAAATATTTCAAAAGAACTTCTAAGTTTGGATATAGAATATAAAGAAAATTATGGGTAAATGTATAATAAATTTATTCTTGATTTATTCTTCAATTCCTTCCTTCATATTATGTGGATCTTTGCCTTTACTTCATTAATTAACCAAATATTTAGCAAGCCTTTCCTGTGTATCAGGCATTGTGAAACACTTGAGTTGGTAATGATAAACGAAATGACCAAAATCCCTGGCCAGAGTTGTTTATTGTCTAGAGGGGTGACACATTAAGCAAACAATTACATACCTACATGCATAAATATACACATAAAATTCCTTGTACTTATTAATCCTTTTTTACTTGAAGAAGCTCTCCTTAATCCAACTCTGATCAACCACCTTAGAATGGGCATAGAACTCAGGCTGGATAGTCAGAGAACCTATGCCTTTGTCTATAGTAATCATTCCTGGTTGGACATGCGATCCAAACTAAAGCAATAGCAGGTCCTCTCCAAGTCTTTGCTTGAGCTCATTAGAAGAAAGTGTTCCCTTCTCTAGTACCTTCAGCTATAATCACGATATAGGCCTACAACCACTGGTAGCCACTTTACATACCACAGAGGGAAATCTAAACAAAGAATAAAATCAATGCAAAAGAAAACAGCAGAGATAGATAGTATTGATAGTAATTTTTCAGTTCCTACTCCCAGTCATGACTGAAACAAATTCATCACTGGAACATTCAATTATGTAACACAATGAAATTTCCTGTTTTTTTGTTTTGTTTTATTTTTGTTTTTGTTAGATATATTTACATTCAAGTTACTTGGACCGGAATATAACTAACAGATCTCTTTCTTCTCTTGGGGATCTGTGTAACTTTCTTCAAAGTATCAAAATGCCTCTAAAATCTTTGTATTTTAAAAGCATCCTATAGGGGCACCTGGGTGGCTCAGTCGGTTAAGTGGCCAACTTCAGCTCAGGTCATGATCTCGCGGTCCGTGAGTTCGAGCCCTGCGTTGGGCTCCGTGCTGACAGCTCAGAGCCTGGAGCCTGTTTCAGATTCTGTGTCTCCCTCTCTCTCTGACCCTCCCCCGTTCATGCTCTCTCTCTGTCTCAAAAATAAATAAATGTTTTAAAAAAATTAAAAAAAAATAAAAGCATCCTACATTTAGGTCTGTCATTGAATGTCTCAACTTGCATTGCTGTTACTGGTCTTTTCTAATTTTATACTCCATTGGAACTTAAGATCCTTAAAGAGTATAAACTCATTTATCTTACTATACCTATTACATAGTACATGCTAATGTTTATTAAAGGAGTGAATAATTATTCACAACATAAAATATATTATTACCGACATGCTAATTGGCTCAATATACTATAAAGTGTAACATTTAAATTGAAATTTAATAAGGATAAAAAGAAACTTACCATTGTAGAATTACAAGAGGCAAGAAGTTTTGATTCTATAATAAATCTTCAAAAGTGTATCCTTTTTTCCACAGTTTGCAATTTCCTCTCATAAATATTTTTCCCATTTTATCCTCACAACAACCATGTGAAATAAACAAGGCTAATATCTTCATTTTGTGGAATCAAAAACTGAGACTTAGAGAGATTAAGTGACTTGTTCAAAGAAATATCTATAGTAAGAGCAGATCCAGGATTAGAAACTAGATGTATTATGTTTTTATAAGATATCTTCAATAGAAAATGTAACTTGGTGATTTTGATTTCTTTTTGTGTAGTTTGTACTACCAAAGACAGCCTGTAATGAATAATAATTTCCCCCCAAAAAGATGGGTAGTGGAGTCTTCTCAGCAAGGGTATTCCAGAGACTCATGTATAATTTCAGCAGGGTCTTCTCAGCCAGGACATTTCAGAGACTCACAATGATGTTTTGTAGACAGCTCAGACAAAGGTTGGTAGGAGCAGAGTGGTGTAGGTGACATCAATGTGGGCAGACAGAACAAGAGAAGACAAAGGCTAAGATGGAGAGCAAGAGTAGCAGCTGGAACAGAAGTCTGGCAAAGGTTAGGCTTGATGTGTGTAATATGTGAAACAACATTGACCTTAGAAGGATCCCAGAAAGACATTAAAGGAAAATGTCTATTTGACAGATGGCAACTAAGAACCCATTGGTCATGCATACTTAAGCTTTTACAGTGGCATGCTAGGTTCCATAACACAACAGGGTCAAAGTGTCATTTTAGATATATGTGTATTATAATTGTAATAACACTTATATAGATAGGTAAATGATATTTCTATGTAAGCATAGTCATATTTTTAAATGGCCCTATTGGTTATAATAAGTGATGAATAGACACAATAATATATAAAATATACTACTTTATTTTAATATTTATATTAAAATTTGGATATATTCATTTATTGTATATTACTATATGGAATATATAGTAAACCTAGGATAAATAGGCTTAGGGATG
Organism: Herpailurus yagouaroundi; assembly: GCF_014898765.1. NCBI lineage: Eukaryota > Metazoa > Chordata > Mammalia > Carnivora > Felidae > Herpailurus > Herpailurus yagouaroundi. The sequence goes on from NW_024412413.1 coordinate 44,787,236, forward strand.
AAGGAAAGGAAGGATTAGACTAAGACACCTAAAAGGAAATGAATCTCAGAATAAATAAAATCAGTTCAAGGCAAAGCTTGAAGAATGATTTTGTTGGAGGATTTAAATTGGTCCCTTTAAAGAATGGCAACCTAAAAATTCAGGGTGTGAAATTCATGAAAGATCCAGTCATTACCCAACATCTTAGATGTATCCATTAAAGAAGCTTTGTTACTCGACCTTTGGGTTATATCCGGGTTTCAGCTAGAAAAAGGTTCATTATTTTTTCTCAATTTCCAGAAGTCAGAAACCATGTAAGAAAACAACAACTTGATTCAGATGTCAAACAGTTGAAAATAAGCCAAAAGAATGTGTCAAGGTCAACAAACTGAACTCTGTATCTCTACTGTCACATTCATATCTAAAAATGCTTGTTACACTAGTAAGATTCTCCACACTGTAACCAAAAATGCTTACTATTTGTGAAATGGGTGATGCAGTAATTCTCCACAAAGAGATGGAGAGGAAAAGATAGTACAAGTCTCCAGTTAAAAATCAAATAGGGCGAATCTGTTTCATATTCTTTAGTCATACATATATCAATGGGCAATATCAGTTCAGAAGTGCCCATGGAGTATGTCAAAACAGTTTTTCAGAGTTTTGAATTTTAATTTTTTTTTGACGTTTATTTTTTGAGAGAGAGAAAGAGTGTGAGTGGGGGAGGAATAGAGACAGAGGGAAACAGACCCAAGCAGGCTCCAGGCTCTGAGCTGTCAGCACAGAGCCAAACATGTGGCTCAAACCTATGAACCCAAATATCATGACCTGAGCCAAAGTAGGATGCTTAACCAACTGAGCCACCCATGTGCCCCTCCAGAGTTTTGAAGGCCAGATCAGTCTTGGTCCAATAAAGAAAGGATATTGTAAACCTTCTACCATCAGGTATTTTCTATGCAACACAGTCATTAAGAAAGTGTATTATGGGATCTTAACTACTAGATTTGAAATATGGTTTCACACCTTAACTGTTGTGTGATTTGAGACAAGTTATTTAAAAGCTTTAGATCTATTTTTTTTTTCATTTTCTAAGCAAATTTCACAAAACAAACTTCCTTCACAAGGTTGTTGAGAAGATTTAATGAGAAGACAGATTAACCATGTGCTAGCTGTGTTATAAGCAATGAATACATGATTAAAATGCAATCATTCTCATAAAGAGTTTGTGGAGTTCTGTGTAGTAAGACAGAATGAGAATTCTATAGGAAACAGACCTGGAATGGAGAATTTCCACATTCTCATTGCTGCTAATTAGAAGAACATGTTCCCTTTATGGGAGAGTCCTTTTACCAGAACTTGTCCATATCTACTTCTACTCTGATTTGGGAACAAGTCCAAGAGGTATGCAATTTCAAACTGGGTCCTGATTTCCTACTAGTCCTCTTGTCTTCTATTCCATGAAATTCTGAGGTAGCACACGATATTGGAGAGTTGAAATTACTATTTTAACTAGTATGCTTCAGATTCAGTGATTACTTGCTGTTTTTTTTTTTACTTGAATTATTTTCCACTTCCTTTTGTTTTTCTTTGGGAGGTGGTAGATTTACTTTTATAAAAGATTTCTTTCTAACAGTGTACCAAGCATTAATTTCCTGAGACTATGGTACGAGACCTTCACAAACTGGTGGCGTACAACAGATATTTGTTTTCTCACAGTTCTAGAAGCTCCAAGTCTAAAATTCAGCAGGGCTGTACTCTCTCTGATCGTTCTAACAGAGAATCCACTCATTTCCTCTTTTAGCTTCTGACATTCTTGGGCTTGTGGCCACATCACTCCTGCCTTTGCCTGCATGCTCACACTCCTTTCTCCTCTCTTACTTTCCTTTGCCTCTCTCTTATAAGATACATGTGATGACAATTGGAGCTCACCCAGGTAATCTAGGGTAATGTCCTCATCTCAGAATCCATAATTTAACTGTATCTACAAAGTTTCTTTTTCCAAATAATGTAACATTTACAAGCTCCAGATATTAGAACTTGACATTTTTGGGTGGCCCTTATTCAACCTACTATAAACTGTTTAACTGATATATTTGCCTTAGCGGCATTTCTCCTTCAAGTTTAGATACTCCATCCTCATATTGCACTGAGTGTGACTTATGTGTTTTGTTTCTTCACGTGTTTTAGATTGTATGATTATCTGAAATACACATATTTTGGGGAGTAGGTGTTGTAAAAGTGAAATTGCTTTGTAGAAGCTTCTTTCACTTTCTGTACACCTGATCTAAGCCTTTAATATCAGAGCATCCAAGGAACTGTTTAAAGTACTGAACAAAACATCACATGCTATATATCAGGTATATCATGATTGCCAGTCTTTAGTCCAGTCCATACAAGTTGAAAAAAAAATGTTACTGATAAAAAAAAAAAATGTGTAAGGTACAAAGAAACCACTTGTAGTGTAAAGGATGATATTTTCACTTAAGAGGAGATTCATATTCATGACAAACCAAGACTATTGATCTAGAAGCCACATTGAGAGCACCTTCCTACTAAAGCTCCTGACTTTATGAATGAAAAACTGAATCCCACCACTAACAAGTGGTTCAAATAAATTGTGCACCCAATCAGAGGCAGCACAAGGGCTAGAAGCCAGGACTGATTCTAATCCTCGCTCCAACACTTACTGGGAAAATACTGATAATTCATTGAGTCAGGTTCTCAATTTCTAAAATGGCCGAGCACATAAAGAAATAAGTCTGCTTATTTATGAAGGTAGGTTAAATATTATATTGTTTTAAGAAAGAAAAAATAAATATAAATAAATGCAAGAAAATTCACCAGAAATCTTCATCTAACAGCTATAAAGAACACAAGGAAAAAGAAAGAAGAAAAGAAGAACAACAAGAACAAGAAAAAAAAAAAGCAGAAGCAGCAGCAGAAGAAGAAAGGAAGGAAAAGAAAAAAGAAAGATACTGTACTAAAGCAGGGAAAATATCTCAATATCTTTGTTGTCATGGTAACAATGCACTGTTTTATCCACTCTTATCAAAATGTATGAATGTGGAACTCCCCTGCCAATAGACAGAGTACACAGCTTCTTGGTAAAGGTTAAACAGCTGTACAAAAGATATTTTCACCTGTTAGCTAATTTGAATTTTTTTTTTCAGTTGGGTTAAGCAATGACAAGAAATAGAGTACCTCTTGTCATTGTTTAACCCAATCAGGGGGAAAAAAATCACATTGATTGCAAGAAAAGAAGTCCGTTTCTCTTCTTCTCTCATAAATACATTATTCCCAATTGATATACAATATTGCTGTCATTTATTAGATTATCTAGTTGTAACCATATAAATCTAAGGCCACGTGCCTGTGGAATTGGAACTAATAGAAAAAAAATCTGATGGGGATGAATGGAGGGAGACAAACAAGGTGTGGCAGTGCTTCTCTAACCTGAGGGAGCACAGGAGTCACCTGGGGATCTTGCTAAAATGCAGATTCAGGAATCAGAGGTGGAGTCAGAGACCGTACTTCTTACAAGCTTCCAGAGGACACTGAGGTTGTTAGCCCACCATCCAAGTTTCAGCTACTGAAGTGGGAGTTTACACAAAGGGCTGAGAAGTTGCAGAGAAGTTTAAATGAGCATAAAACAGAAAACTTTCTAGAGTTGATATATTGTACCTCACGATTCAGCCGATGACCAGACAGCCTGACATATTTATATTTGTGCAAGTCCAATATCTCAGGTCTGAGCAAGATGCCCTGAAGTTCCCTTGAGCTTGACTAAATTTTAGACAAGATTCTTCCTCTCTGGGTCTCTGACCTCCCTTTTTTAAAGATCATTTACTTTAGAAAACTTGTAACTGTAAATTCTTTGTCTGCCCCTTTGATATGTATGTAAATCTTCTTCTAGACTCCTGCCAGTTTTACAACCCAGGAAACGTCTTTCTCAAGGGCCTGGGGATCATCTCTTTGAAGTGTAAAACAGAAGGAGATAGTGACCACTCTCTCCCAGTTTCTATAGAAAGGTAAGAGCCTAACTTTAACTGAAAATTAGCAAACACAGATGGACTAAACACAAAGGAAAACATATGCAACCTTTCGTGTCAAAGATGCTTCTATTGCCTCAAACTGAAAAATCCCAAGATTCCCCCATACTTGAGCCATCCTTCATGTCTCTTTCTCTAACACTAGGCTTTATCATTTCCCAGGTCTTAAATACATGAAAACAGCTTCAGAGCATCATTTTCTGGCTCCCCTTTTTCATGGGCTCAAAACTCATCAATTTGGTCTCATATAGGAGAGCTATCTGGAAACTCTTCTCCCCATTACTGATTCAAAGACCATTTTCTTTCCTCTCCAAATGTCAAACACAATCTAAGTGTCATTTTATGTATGCCTTGGAGCTGTCTGAGACCACATATTGCAAACTTCTACTGATACATTGTTGTAGTATCATCTCATGTTTGTTTTGTGAATCATCACAGCCACTATAATAAAATTATTTGCTTTATGTGCACAAAGGATTACCTATCTATATTATCAGCCTATAAATTCTTGTTGATATATTCATTTCAATATATATCAAAGAAATAAGTTTAAAGTTGGAAAATATACCACTTAAATAAAAAAATAAGACTTTAGAATTCCTTTACTTCCAAACATATATGATATTTTTGAGTTAGCAAGTATTTTCTCTGGTATTCAATATATTCTTGTATTTTATATTACATTACATATAACTTTTGACAGCTACATAAATAAGATCACTGAGTGCATAATATGAATGCTTTCTAAACACTGTACTGTAATCCTTGCAATAATCTGTAAGTCAGGTAATATTTATATCACCATTCTACCCATGAAGGAACTTGAAGCACAGACAGGTTAAGTAACTTATTTAAGGTCATCCAGCTGATAAATGGTGAAACATGGACCCAAATTTTACTTCTGTAGCCTGAAAGCTTAACTATCAAATATGTTGTGAGGAGCAATGACTATGTGCAGTTATTTCCCGATGCTATGAAATTACTCGGAAATTGAGAAACGTAGGAATCACACCTAGACATACCTCTGCTTACCTTCATTTTTTTTAAAAAAAAATTTAAAACGTTTATTTATTATTGAGAGACGGAGCGAGACAGAGCATTAGCGGGGGAGGGGCAGAGAGAGGAGGAGACACAGAATCTGAAGCAGGCTCCAGGCTCGGACCGGTCAGCACAGAGCCCAAAACGGCGCTCGAGCTCATCAACTGGGAGATCACGACCTGAGCGGCAAAGTCAGACACTGAACCGACTGAGCCACTCAGGTGCCCCTGCTTACCTTCATTTTAACAAATGGTAGAGGACCAACTTAAAAGACAGCTTAAATTTACAGTAGCGCTTTGTATGTTGTTCTTGGTTCTCAAACAACTGATAAGCAAACACTGTATGGTATACATTTAATATAATATCAATATGAAACATATAACAAAATTTCTAACTAACCTCTCTTCATATATATATAACATGTGTATTATAAAATATGTACAGTACATGTTATAATAATATATAATACATATATACTAATGCATTCCAATGCAGGTAAATATTCTTACTGAGATCATAAATCTTTTATAATAAAACATTGGATAAAAAATGTTACAACATGGCAGTACTTTTACAAAACTGTGATTTGGAGCTCTCTTTTATATTACTTTCATCAATGAATAAGTTACTTAATGGCATCTAAAAGATGATAGTGATGCCATTTTTATTGAAATATGTGAAATATCTAGTAATGTTTTTATTAGAAATGATATTATCTTAGGAGAATGAAAAGCCACAGATTGGAAGAAAATATTTAAATAACATATCTGATATAGGATTTGTATACAAAATATACAAGAACTCTTCAAAACCAATAAGGAGGAAAACCAATTTTTTTAAAGGCAAAAGATATGAACAGTATGAACAGACATCTCATGAATGAAGATGCCCAGATGGCAAATAAACGTATGAAAAGATGCTTAAAATCATGTTATCAGGAATTGCAAATTAAAACAAGATACGATTACATACCTATTGAATGGCTAAAATTAAAAACAAACCAAAACAAAACAAAATAAAACAAACAAAAACCTAACAACGCCAACTGCTAGATTGGATGTGTAGCAGCAGGAACACTCATTCATTGCTGATGTGAATTTCAAATAATATGCCCACTTTGGAAAGACTAGCAGTTTCTTACAAAACCATAATCTTACCATATGATCCATCCACCGGTCATACTCCTAGTTATTTACCCAGTTGAATTAAAAACTTAAGTCTGTACAAAAACCTACACACAAATGTTTACAGCAATTTTCTTTAAAAAAAATGGCGCGCGCACACACACACACACACACACACACACACACACACACAAACAAACCCATGAATGCAACCAAGATGTTCTCAATAGGTTAATGGATAAACAAACTGTGGTACATTCCTACAGTGAAATACTATTCCTCAATAAAAAGAAATTAGCTATCAAGTCACGAAAGGGCATGGAGGAAACTGACATGCTTATTGCTAAGTGAAGGAAGCAAGCCTGAAAAGGTTATATAGGGCATAATTCTAATTATATGACACTCTGGAAAAAGCAAAACTGTGGAGTCAGTAAAATGATTAATGGCTGTCAGGGGTTCAGAGTGGGAGGGGTAGGAATAAAGAGTGAAGCAGAGAGAATTTTTAGGGTAAAACTATGCTGTAGGGTACTGTAATGGCAAATACATGACATTATCTATTGTCAAAACCAATAGAACAGTGCAACACAAAGACTGAGCCTTAATGTAAACTGGATTTAATAGATAATAATGTATGGATATTGGTTCATTTGTTGTAACAAATGTGCCACATTAATGCAAGATGCTAATAACAGAGGAAACTGTTTGAGGACATATATGAGAACTCTTTGTACTATTTTCTCAGTTATTCTGGAAATCTAAAACTGTTCCAATAAAACAAGCCTTTTAGTTTTTAAAAAATGATAAGCAACAGATAAACATGACACACCCATTAGTAACAACAATGTTCTAACTACCTCCTCACAATGTTCATTGCAAGCTATATATACTCTTTTTGAAGTCCATTTATAAACTAGTTCTGTGTATGGGGCGCCTGGGTGGCGCAGTCGGTTAAGCGTCCGACTTCAGCCAGGTCACGATCTCGCGGTCCGGGAGTTCGAGCCCCGCGTCGGGCTCTGGGCTGATGGCTCAGAGCCTGGAGCCTGTTTCCGATTCTGTGTCTCCCTCTCTCTCTGCCCCTCGCCCGTTCATGCTCTGTCTCTCTCTGTCCCAAAAATAAATAAACGTTGAAAAAAAAAAAATTTAAAAAAAAAAAAAAAAAAAAAAAACTAGTTCTGTGTAAACAGGTCAAATTCCCAATGCAAATGTAAAAAGTAAGCATTCTACTATTTAAAAATCTGTCCTGACAGAAATTAAATTAATTTACAGCCAAGTGATGCCATAAATAACAGAAATTTTTTGATGTTTTTTTATAATTTAACTTTATTTTTCAAGATTTATATCCAAATTAGTTAGTATATAGTGAAGCAATGATTTCAGGAGTAAATTCCTTAATGGCCCTTACCCATTTAGCCCATCCCCCCTCCCACAACCCCTCCAGCAACCCTCAGTTTGTTCTCCATATTTATGAGTCTCTTCTGTTTTGTCCCCCTCCCTGTTTTTATATTATTTTTGTTTCCCTCCCCTTATGTTCATCTGTTTTGTCTTTTAAAGTCCTCATATGAGTGAACAGATTAAAATAAATCTGCCTGCTAGATGAATTGATAGGTGATTTTTATTTAAAAGTTAAATAACATTAGACTAGACTTATGGCTGCACTCAGTAAAATAGGAACAACAGAAAAAAACAACAGACATGTAATATAAGAGCAGTATCTGGAGTAAGAAAAATCTGGTTTCAAATTCCAGCTTCATGTAACCTACTAGCTGAATGATTTGGGAGTCAGTTACCTAAACTTGAAGTTTTCTTTTTCCTCACATATAAAATAGAGATTATAATGTGACTTCATCTATGGATCTGAAGCCTTAACATGTTACCTGCCATGTACTAAGTTTTCAATGATAAGTCATTATAAATATTGCTGATATTATTGACAAAACATTTGATTTCCCAAATGAAAGCAATATCTGAGACTCAATTCGTTTCTGTTGCTGATCCATAGAATTTCATTTCAGATAGGAATTGTTGAAGCAATGCCTCAATTTTAGAGGTAAGAGAATTGAAGGTTTTATGTTTGAGCACCTTCTGAATGTCAGATAACAAGTTAATAATTGGTGACTCTTAGGTCATTTACATACTACCCAGCCTTGTGTAGTATTCCTTGATTTTATCATGGCTAATGATTGCAATTTTTTGCCAACATCATCCTCTTCATGATGGTTTTACTGAAAAGGATTTTTCCTCCCTCTCTTAAGTAAGGAGAGTTTAGTAGAACAACACTGGAATATGTTGAAACAAGTGAACCTGATTATAGCTCTGATTTTGTCATTTGCCAAAAAGTCTCCTTACATGGAGGATATCATGTACTCTCATTGAATATTCAGTCTCTTCAAACGTTTATTGGATGATAACTCAGAAATTACTAGTAAGTGCATTTTGTATGATTATTGGAAGTCTATAATAAAATGTGTTTAAGAGTGATATGAAAATCAGAATGTGCTATGTAAATATAAAGCGGTATTATCATATTTATGACACTCTCAGAGGAAGTTGAGAGCAGATTGCTTTCAAAGGAATTCGTTGGGTTAATAATCATAGCCAACATAAGAGTGCACGTTCATTTGAGAAGAGGCGTTTTGTCTTATTTTTATTTATCCCTAGTGTTATGAGCAATGGATAAGACTTAACTGTCATTTTAATTAAGCAACATAACAAATTACAAGGATATTGTCAGGATTAGTATTTGAAAGCTAGTTGGAAAAGTGTGCCTTAATCTCCTCGGAGTAATGCAATATACACTGATAAAAATAGAAGGATGCATTTTAAACATCTTTCTATTCTGTAGCTCAGTGTTGAAAAGACAGGTATTATCTCTAACTTTTATAAAAGTAATATACCTTTAACATGAAATGAAGCTGTTAGTGCAAAACAGATCTCTTTAAAGTTCAAAATCAAACAAATATGTATCCTGAAATTTGTAAGGTAAATAGGAGTTCTGTGCTATCTAAAAGAATGCTGTTATGATTATTCTTTATTAACAAAACTAGTAGGCAACATATTAGGGGAGTCACTAAGTATGGTCTTTTTAAAAAACTTGCTATAAGTTCTGTAAATAGAATAAGGACTCTAGTTTTTAAGGAGATGTCCCTCAAAATCCTCTGCCAACTTAATTTTATGTATGCTATATTTAAACTATATTTAAATTGTGATTTTTACTCATGACTGTAACAAGAAGCCCTTACATCACTTGTTTAAAGAATGGTCGAAAGAAGAGAAAACTAATTAATCTCAACTATTTCTACACAGGACAAAAGGAGAATTTTATTTCTAAAAATTCTTGAGCAGAGGGTGATTTTGGCAAAAGCTTAGGAGATTTTTTTCAAAGACCTTGGAAAATGTATTGATATATTTAAAAATAATTTGCTGGGTACCTACATGTAGTGTTGTGTATTTCAGAAGATCTCAGTTAATGGAATTAAGCCTTATGATTTGTAAGTCAAATGGACAAGGCTCCAAAAGGACAGGGATGGGATAGGGAGCAGATTAACAATTAGCAAACTAATAACAACTATTTCTACTTCCTAAGTATAAGGTAATGGATATGTTACGACTACTGCTTAAAAATTCTTTCCTATGAATGAGTTGATTGGAACATTGTCTTTTTAATGTCAAGTGAAAAACTTGAGAAATAAACATGTCATGTAAATGAAATATGTAAATTCAAATGTAAATACAGCTTAACTTATATTTGATCCTTAGTATCACTAGTTTAGGAATGCTGGTGATAAGCCTCATAATTATCTAGTTAATTAAAAGTATAGAAGAGAAGAACCTTGCCTTTGGAGGCTGTTCTTTCACACTGGATTAATTTCTGGTTTACAGACCCAAAACACTAGATTTGATCTCTCTCATAATGCCTCACTTGGTGAAGAAAAAAGTGCTAACCTTACGACCAGTTCAAGTCCATACTCTAAACTAATTTTCTAAATTTACATTAAAGTAAGATAATGGGGGAGGGGCAGCTAGGCTTAAATTTACAGTTCAACACCATCTTAACTAGACACACTTCACACACTTCCTGGCTATTGAATCATTTTTTTCTTTCCGTTTCTAAAATTCTCCATTTGTATAACTAAAGATTATTAGTTTCTACTTTGCAGTGGTGGATCATTTCCAGATTACTATTTCATCCAAATGTGACGGATTCCTACCAGTATTCATTCATGGTTATTTAAAGGAAATGTGTGTTCTGTGGAGTAAATGAATTCTTGTGAGTCCTTTGGAGGATCACTTCGGCTAAATTTGAAAAAAGAGTGGGAAGGTTGTGCCTTTAAGCACATGTTGCTTTGATCCTAGTAGGTTAATTTTATTAACAAGTTTACTTATTTAGCGACCATTTGAAACACAGAATCCCGCTGCATTTGCCAACAATTTATGCAAGTCAACCATCAAATGTCGGCTTGCTTTGAGAAGGGTAATGCATCCTCCCACAAGCCTAACATTAATACCCAAAGTCCTTACTGCCTTTCTGTTTCCCTCATTCAAATAAACCTAGTAATAAACATTCTTAAACTAGATGATTGATAGGGAGTTGGTGATAAATAATACAGAGGCTTGTATAAATTATGGCTAAAGAAAAATACTCTTGGAAATTAATAGATGTAGTAAGAGGTACCATATAGCCCACTGCAGCATGCTGCAAAATTTACTGTTGAATGCATGTTATAAATTTGTCACTGAACAGGGAGAAATATGGAATCAAGCCTGCGGAATTATAGGCTCTAGGATTCGTCGTGAAAATAAAAATTTTCAAAAACTTTTTACAACAGGCTAAATAAAGTAAGAGAAATTTTGTGCAATTATGTGAAATATATATTTCTCTACACACAAATCAAATTCTGAGAGAAACATTTACAAAGTAGGTCATTACCAAAGGGCTCATTAAAAGGCCCTGCATTTTGTAAGGCAAAATTTCAAAGTAATAAATTTTTTAACTTTTTTTAAATTTTGATTATTTTTGGCCTGAAAATGGAGGTTATCCAAACTTTCTCAAAATATTATTTCCATGACAATATTGTTCAAATTCAGTTACTTGTCAATGTTTCTTGAGTGGAATACAATATAGATTTAAGAATTTGTTTGGTGCTTTATTTTACCTGTTTTATATGTAAAGCTTTTCCCTGAAATATATGCATCAAGAATCTGCCACTTCTTGGGGCGCCTGGGTGGCGCAGTCGGTTAAGCGTCCGACTTCAGCCAGGTCATGATCTCGCGGTCCGGGAGTTCGAGCCCCGCGTCAGGCTCTGGGCTGATGGCTGGGAGCCTGGAGCCTGTTTCCGATTCTGTGTCTGCCTCTCTCTCTGCCACTCCCCCGTTCATGCTCTGTCTCTCTCTGTCCCAAAAATAAATAAACGTTGAAAAAAAAGAATCTGCCACTTCTTATAGAACAGGAAAATTAAATAAAATTTTAGAGGGTCAAAAAATGTTTAAGTAGTCTAACCCATAAAGGTTAAGACAGTGGCGAAACACTTATTGAAGGCATGATGTTAGTTTTCTATCACTGCTGTAACAGATCACCACAAATTTACTGGCTTAACACAATACAGATTTATTCTTATAGTCCTATAGGTCAGAAGTTTCACCAAGCTAAGACCAAAGTGACAGTAGGGCTGCATTCCTTCTGGAAACTCAAAGAGAGAATCTAGAATTTGTTTCCTTGAGTTTTCCAGCTTCTAGAGACCTCTTGCATACCCTTCCTTCCATCTCCAAATATAATAATGTCAGATCAAGTCCTTCTCAGGGGGTCACCCTGACCTGACTTCTGCCTCAGTCTTCTCCCTTAGGAACCCTTGTGATTACACTGGGTCCATTGCAGATTATCCAGGATAATCCTCCTATTTATTTTATGGTCAGCTGAGTAGCAAACTTAATTCCATCTCCAACCCAGATTCCTCTTTTCCATGTAACACAGCATATTTTTATGTTCTGGAATTAGAGTGTGGATATCTTTGATAGGCCATTATTCTGCCTATCAGGATATATAAAGGAATTCATAATTTAGAATCGGTTTAATTTATGGACATAATATTCTTCAAAAACATCTAAATTTGCAAGTTCAGTTCTCACCATAAATAAAGCATAAAAGGCATACAAAGCTTTATATTTATTTCATTTACAATCCTTTATTTGGGTGGTGGCTTTACCACTCCATCCTTTGAAGTTTTAATTTAAAAAAAACAAAATGGGTGTGGAAGTATATGTGGCTAAAAATTATGGAGAGCACAGAAAAAGTGGCATTCTACAATTTTCTTGAACTGCACATTGCTCTTACAAATCCATAAGACTTGAGGATTTATGCATTCTATCCTGCCCTGCTCTATTCTGAAATACACACAGTACTATCCCCTTATCATTTTTTAGCTGCTGCTTCTCTTCACTATGTGTGCCAGGTTGGAAGATTAGAGGTCTAGGACTTAAAGAAATAGAGAATAAATCAGCTGCTGTTCTCAGAGTGCCCCAGAGTCAAGTAAGTTTTAAAAAACTACAATTATGAAATAGCATGCAGAATTGATGTATTTCATATATAATATCCCTTATTTTTCTTTCCAGAAATATCAGCACATCTAATTATGTCAAGAGAACATCTGATCACTTCCTTTCTCAAGTACATTCTCCATAATATCTTAATATTTAAGGCTCTGCATATCTAGTTAAGAGGGTTAGGCTGTAGTGTTTGAGCTATGAATATTGACACATACCATACATTGCCTACACTTTTCTATTTGCAAATATCATTTTGAAAATATAAAAGGACATCTTCCGGGCGCCTGGGTGGCGCAGTCGGTTAAGCGTCCAACTTCAGCCAGGTCACGATCTCGCGGTCCGTGAGTTCGAGCCCCGCGTCGGGCTCTGGGCTGGGCTGATGGCTCAGAGCCTGGAGCCTGTTTCCGATTCTGTGTCTCCCTCTCTCTCTGCCCCTCCCCCGTTCATGCTCTGTCTCTCTCTGTCCCAAAAATAAATAAACGTTGAAAAAAAAATTATAAAAAAAATAAAAGGACATCTTCATCTCCCAATGCTTAGGCAGAATTAAATATAATAATTTAATCTAAGTAGATTAGTATCTATTCCACTTGTCAAAATAGACAAATGTTTCAGTTTTCTCCCTAGACGGTTTGTAATATGGTGCTAAGTAAGGCAACATGAGCTAAGATAACAAAATACAAGTTTTGAACGGCAATCTGGAAAACTGAAGTCAGGCTCAGTGTCTGGCAGTGACTATATTTACACCTAAGACAAATATATAAAACACTGGTTCTTTTAAAAAGTATCTGACAGTCAATTAATTGATCAATCTATCATCTATTATCAAGTTTATCTACATGCTCCACAATAATATCTATGAGATTTAGTAAATCCACAATATCTAATCTGATTTGTAAACATACTCTGGTGATTTTGCCATCATGAAGACTAATTTAAGTATTCATTGTTGTGTTCATTACGCTAACTTGCTTGCTTAGTGGCCCATCCTGGCCAACTCTTACTATTCTTATTAGCCCAGAAACAGTACCATGTGAGGCAAATATATATAGGAAGTATCTGTCTTTACAGGTTGCACTGATGACCCGAGAGTTATAATACTATGGACAAGATAAAGCTCCGTTTGTGGTTTGCAATCAAATTTTAAGTAGTGATAAGGTCAGAGAAATGGCTATATAAATAGCAAGAAACAACTATACAAATAGCAAGTAAGTCATCCTATTTTTTTTTCATTACGTTAAATCATATCTTCTTAAGATACAAACATAAACAAGCTTTGCTAATTTTGTGGAAAACTCAACTGTAATCTATTCTATCTGTAAAATAGCATCAGATCAGACAGCTTTGTGTTTATTGAAAGATGAATCCTTTTTACCCCAAAACAAAAGAGATAGTTTAATATAATAAGAAAGATCAACAAGTCTTCTGGCTAGAACTATTTTTTGTTGCCTATTAAAAAGGTGTTATGGTTTACATTCATATTATGCTCCTCTCTAGGTCAGGGGTTGGCAAGCCTGAAAAAGCAACATAATTGCATGTGGAGTTTATAAAATTTCTTGGCTTCTAACATCAGAGATTTTTATTGAATAAATTCATTTATTTATGAAGCATTTACTATTACTAATAGCCAAGCACTATTACAGGCACTTGAGAGATATCAGAGAGCAAAAAGGGAAAATAAAAATTTGTAGAGTATAGAATATTATAGAGTGATAATAAATAGATATTTTTAGAAGATGATGTAAATTAAAAAATACTGTGAAAAAATTGTATGAAAGGGAACAGGAAGTGTTTTTTATTGTTGTTGTTTCAAATTTTCATTTAAATTCTAGTTAGTTAATGTGTAGTGTAATATTGGCATCAGGAGTAGAATTTAGTGATTCATCACTTACATATAGCATCCAGTGCTCAAGACAACAAGTTCAGGAGGTATTTGCAATTTAAACAGTTACCAGGTACGCTTCATTGAGAAAGTGATATTTGAAGAAAGCCTTGTAAAATATCGTAGGGAAGAATGCAGAATTACTAAATCAAGGCTTTGCCTAGCAGGTATGAGGAGCAGCAAGTAGGTCAATGTGACTGGAAAAGAATATGTGAGGGAAAAATTAGGAAAAAAAAGAAAAATGAGGACAAAGGAATATTGAGGTTTGGGGAAGGGGCCAATGAATATGTATTTTAATCAGTAAAGGTGACTCTGAAATAACCAAAACCAAGAAGTACCCTCTCTTATATGTTTTAGTAACTTACCTAGTTATAAATACTAATTTCCAGGTGAGAGGGATGGACTAATGTTACATGCAAATGGATGAAACATCAAATATCTCATAAATGTTATTTAAAGACTAAACATTCCTAAAGTTATATAAGTAATCTGGCAAAAGTCAAATATGAACCATGTATGAACTGTCAATACAAAGATACTTGATGATATTGGAAAATAGAATGACTGTGAATGAAATGAATATAAAGGGAAAATTTAGGAGGAGTATGATGACAGCTTTACAAAACTAATATTTGTGAGGTCCATTCAGTAACTAAAGACATTTCTGTATTTGTGTTTATCCCAATATTCAATTGGGATTTTGATCCACTCTTTTAATCTCTAAGTAATTACTAAATACATGGCAAAGAAATATTAATGTAGAATAGGGGCATTTAAAAAATCATTAAAAAGGGCTAATTTCATTCCAGATATCAAATAATTCAATATATTCTAAATTTGACCTAATAGTAGAGTCTTGAGAAGAAAAGTATTAGTGATTATTATGTAACATAAGTATACCTAAGTGTTACTTAAGGAATAGTCACTCTATCCACAGTATGCCCTTTATCCTCCAAAACCAGCTCCACTTCTAATATTTTCCATCTTGCTTAATACTACCACCAAAAATGTTTGGAACTACCTGAGATAATTTTTAAACCTCATTCAACTCACAACTTCCAAAAGACTATTATAAATCCTATCAACACTGCTTCAGTGTATTGGATCTCTTTACTCCTCTCCATTGCAGTGCTCTAGACGTGAGTGTTATCACCTCTAACTGGGGCTATAGGAACAGATTTTAAGTAGATTCCCACCCCCTAATACCACCCACTACCAATTAATCATCTGCTAGAGTCTTCTCTTTAAGTGACAAATTTATCCATCCTATTCATCTCCCCAAACCCATTTGATAAGCCCCTATCAACTACAGAATAAAATCCACACTCCTCTGCAAGATACACAATCCTTTTACAGTTTCTAGAATCCACCTGTTTTCTATCTTAGGTTCCTGCAATATCTATTCTATTCTCACTATATTCCGTAGCCATCCCAAATTGGCCCTTTACTCAATGTGCCATCTGATCTCACACTTTCATGACCTTAAACAGAAAAGCCGTCATTCCTAGAATTCTTCTTGGTTCTTTATTTCCCCAGTAAACTATAATTTAATGCTCAAGATCAACTCAGTCAATGTATCTCCCAAGAGTCAATCACTCCCTCCTTTGGAGTCAATCACTTCCTCCCTAATATAGGGCTTTATCAGAAATTACTAACATTATGGCTTTCATGTCTGCATTATTAAATAATAAAGTATTTTATTTTTTTGAAGCATACATTCTTATTATTCTTTCTATTCCTATGGCTAATTCAATCCTGGAAAATTTAACATAGTAAATATTTGAAGGGGAATGGGATGACAAGAAAGGGAAGAAGGAAAAATGGCAGCACATTATGACTCTGTCTCTTTGAAGGCAGTCACCTCATCTTTCCAGTTCTCCTTCCATATTTCAAAATGGTTATCCCAAATATAAAAGAGAACTTACATACTGAGTGTGAAAATATGCACTAGCTTTATGTTCTCAACTGATAATAAATTATCTAGGTTACAGAGAAAAAGCAAAGCTAGAGTTTCCCTACCCATCCCCCTCAACGTCACAGCAATCTGCTAAAGTGTTATTCAAAATATACGTGGAAAGATAGAGCATTCCAGCCACTACTGAGTAGAGAACCAGTTTTGAAGCTACACATTGTCAATTAACCTTATTTTTCTCTTCAAATTTGAGTGTTCTATAACTTAATTCTATTTAAAGGAGAAAAAATATTAAAAAATAAAAATACAGAAAATAAATTACTTATCCACAAGTTTGAGGCTTAAAAATAAAGAATCCATATACCTCAGAAATACTACCACAACATTCTTGACATAGTGAACACTCGACACATTCTTGTATATTTCTAGTGAGAGAAAAAGTGTTTTCCAAGAAATACTGTCTTGGTTGATTAGAACTATCAGAAAGTTTTCTTTTTTTTTTTTTTTGAAACCAGACTCATTATTTCCTTCACCCTCTGAAGCAACATTGGATAAATTCAATTTTTAGAAATTAAATGACTTTAAACAATTAAGAATCTATAATTATTCCCATTAATCATCTTTTATCCTATAAAATATAGCAAATTCCTTTTACCATTTCTCAAAAACAAGCTATATATTGTGTTGTGATTTCAGGTTTTTTTTAAACAAATTTGGCCTCTGAAAATAAAGCATAACAAGACTCTGTATAAATTACTGCAGTTGAATTGTCTACTTGCCTCAATGTATTGTGATGCTTATGACTGACACATAGGCTCTATACTCCCAGGACTCTACAACAAAATTTAACTTTTAGACATTCAGAAAGTATTGGAGACATTTTATATTCTAGGTAGCTGAAGATCAAAGCTTCATCTTATTTTACAGATTCTTGCCAATCCAAGATCTCTGAATGTTTAGAGATTAGATACCGATTATTTTTTTTCTTTCCTTTAGAAAATTATTTTATTCCTTTTTTAATGATCGATTGTAATAAATTGTGTTGTTTTGATTTCTTACAACTTTGAATCACCTTGAATATTTTGTTGACATTGGTGGGATCTTCCTCTTTCCTCTCAAGATGTTTTGTTGTAAGTTGTTATCATCATCACTTCCTTAGACTATCTGATGTGAAGAATTTAATTTGATAACTAGTACAAAAGTTGGTCAATATCTCCTGGTTCTTCAGTGTTAGTGACCAATTTTTCTTTGCTTACAGTAATATTTTCAAAGTCCCAATAGTTATTGCTATTTCCTTTGTTTCTTTACAGAGAAGAAAATTCTTAGGCCATTGTCAATACTTTATCAAATTTACTAATTTTAGAAAAAAATGAATGTTCTAGAAGTATCCAGATATTTATAAATACATGTGTGTGTATGTTCACTTTGTTTATTATTCTTTTGTATTTTTAACTTTATTTTTTATTTTTTTTTAATTTACATTGAAATTAGTTAGTATATAGTGCAACAATGATTTCAGGAGTAGATTCCTTAGTGCCCTTACCCATTTAGCCCATCCCTCCTCCCAAAACCTTCTAATAACCCTCAGTTTGTTCTCCATATTTAGGAGTTTCTTCTGTTTTGTCCCCCTCCCTGTTTTTGTATTATTTTTGTTTCCCTTCCCTTATGTTCATCTGTTTTGTCTCTTAAAGTCCTCATATGAGTGAACTCATATAATTTTTGTCTTGCTCTGACTGACTAAATTCAGTTAGCATAATACCCTCCAGTTCCATCCATGTAGTCGCAAATGGCAAGATTTCATTCTTTTTGATTGCCGAGTAATACTCCATTGTATATACATACCACTTCTTCTTTATACATTCATCCATCAGTGGACATTTGGGCTCTTTCCATACTTTGGCTATTGTTGACAGTGCTGCTATAATCATTGGGGTGCATGTGTCCCTTTGAAATAGCACACCTGTATCCTGTGGATAAATGCCTACTAGTGTAATTGCTGGATCGTACGGTAGTTCTATTTTTAGTTTTTTGAGGAACCTCCAAACTGTTTTCCAGAGTGGCTGCACCAGCTTGCATTCCCACCAACAATGCAAAAGATATCCTCCTTCTCCACATCCTCGCCAACATCTGTTGTTGCCTGAGTTGTTAATGTTAGCCATTCTGACAGGTGTAAGGTGGTATCTCATTGTAGTTTTGATTTGTATTTCCCTGATGATGAGTGATGTTGAGCATTTTTTCATGTGTCGGTTGGCCATCTGGATGTCTTCTTTGGGGAAGTGTCTATTCATGTCTTTTGCCCATTCTTCACTGGATTATTTATTTTTTGGGTGTTGAGTTTGATAAGTTCTTTGTAGATTTTGGATACTAACCCTTTATTTGATATGTCATTTGCAAATATCTTCTCCCATTCCATATCTTTAGTTTTGCTGATTGTTTCCTTTGCTGTGCAGAAGCATTTTATTTTGATGAGGTCCCAGTAGTTCATTTTTGCTTTTGTTTCCCTTGCTTCCGGAGACGTGTTGAGTAAGTAGTTGCTGTGGCCAAGATCAAAGAGGTTTTTGCCTGTTTTCTCCTTGAAGATTTTGATGGCTTCCTGTCTTACATTGAGGTCTTTCATCCATTTTGAGTTTATTTTTGTGTAGGGTGTAAGAAAGTGGTCCAGGTTCATTCTTCTGCATGTCGCTATCCAGTTTTCCCAGCACCACTTGCTGAAGAGACCGTCTTTATTCCATTGGATATTCTTTCTGCTTTGTCAAAGATTAGTTGGCCATATGTTTGTGAGTCCATTTCTGGGTTCTGTGTTCTGTTCCATTGATCTGAGTGTCTGTTCTTATGCCAGTACCATACTGTCTTGATGATTACAGCTTTGTAGTAT
Organism: Herpailurus yagouaroundi; assembly: GCF_014898765.1. Classification (NCBI taxonomy): domain Eukaryota; kingdom Metazoa; phylum Chordata; class Mammalia; order Carnivora; family Felidae; genus Herpailurus; species Herpailurus yagouaroundi. Next base: position 44,806,629 of record NW_024412413.1, read on the forward strand.
AGCTTGAAGTTGGGGATTGTGATGTCTCCTGCTTTGGTTTTCTTTTTCAAGATTGCTTTGGCTATTCAGGGTCTTTTCTGGTTCCATATAAATTTTAGGATTATTTGTTCTATCTCTGTGAAGAATGCTGGTGCTATTTTGATAGGGATTGCATTAAATATGTAGATTTCTTTTGTAGTATTGACATTTTAACAATATTTGTTCTTCCTATCCAGGAGCATGGAATCTTTTTCCATTTTTTTGTGTCTTCTTCAATTTCTTTCATAAACTTTCTATAGTTTTCAGTGTATAGATTTTTCATCTTTTTGGTTAGGTTTATTCCTAGGTATCTTACGGTTTTTGGTGCAACTGTATATGGGATCGAGTCCTTGATTTCTCTTTCTCTCACTTCAGTGTTGGTGTATAGGAATGCAACTGGTTTCTATATGTTGACTTTATATCCTGAAACTTTGGTGAATTCATAAATCAATTCTAGCAATTTTTTGGTGGAATCTTTTGGGTTTTCCATATACAGTATCATGTCATCTGCGAAGAATGAAAGTTTGACCTCCTCCTGGCCGATTTGGGTGCCTTTTATTTCTTTTTGTTGTCTGATTGCTAGGCTAAGACTTCCAACACTATGTTGAATAACAGTGTCAAGATTAGACATCCCTGTCTTGTTCCTGACCTTAGAGAGAAAGCTCTCAGTTTTTCCCCATTGAGGATGATATTAGCATTGGGTCATTCATATATGGCTTTTATGATCTCGAGGTATGCTCCTTCTATCCCTACTTTCTTGAGGGTTTTTATCAAGAAAGATGCTGTATTTTGTCAAATGCTTTCTCTGCAACTATTGAGAGGATCATATGGTCTTGTCCTTTCTTTTATTGATGTGATTAATCACATTAATTGCTTTGTGGATATTGAACCAGCCCTGCATCCTGGGTATAAATCCCACTTGGTTGTGGTGAATAATCTTTTTAATGTATTGTTGCATCCGGTTGGCTAATATCTTGTTGAGGATTTTTGCATCCATGTCATCAGGGAAATTGGTCTATAGTTCTCCTTTTTAGTGGGGTCTCTGGTTTGGAATCAAGGTAATGTGGCTTCATAGAAAGAGTTTGGAAGTTTTCCTTCCATTTCTATTTTTTGGAACAGCTTCAAGAGGATAGGTGTTAAACTCTTCCTTAAATGTTTGGTAGAATTCCTCTGGAAAGCCATCTGGCCCTGGACTCTTGTTTTTTTGGCAGATTTTTGATTACTGGTCTGATTTCCTTACTGGTTATGGGTCTGTTCAAATTTTCTATTTCTTCCTGTTTCAGTGTTGGTAGTATATATGTTTCTAGGAATTTGTCCGTTTGTTCCAGATTGCCCATTTTGTTGGCATATAATTGCTCATAATATTGTCTTATTATTGTTTTTATTTCTGCTGTGTCTGTTGTGATCTCTCCTCTTTTATTCTTGATTGTGTTTATTTGGGTCCTTTCCTTTTTCTTTTTGATCAAACTGGCTAGTGGTTTATCAATTTTGTTAATTCTTTCAAAGAACCAGCTTCTGGTTTCAGTGACCTGTTCTACTGTCTTTTTGGGTTTCAATAGCATTAATTTCTGCTCTGATCTTTATTATTTCCTGTCTTCTGCTGGTTTTGAGTTTTGTTTGCTGTTCTTTTCCAGCTCCTTAAGGTGTAAGGTTAGGTTGTATATCTGAGATATTTCTTCCTTCTTTAGGAAAGCCTGGATTGCTATATACTTTCCTCTTATGACCACCTTTACTGCATCCCAGAGGTTTTGGGTTGTGGTGTTATCATTTTCATTGAATTCCATATACTCTTTAATTTCCTCTTTAACTTCTTGGTTAGTCCATTCATTCTTTAGTAGGATGTTCTTCAGTCTCAAGTATTTGTTACCTTTCCAAATTTTCTCTTGTGGTTGATTTCGAGTTTCATATTGTTGTGGTCTGAAAATATGCACGGTATGATCTCGATCTTTTTGTACTTACTTAGGGCTGATTTTTGTCCCAGTATATGGTCTGTTCTGGAGAATGTTCCATGTGCACTGGAGAAGAATGTATATTCTGCTGCTTTAGGATGAAATGTTCTGAATATATCTGTTAAGTCCATCTGGTGCAGTGTGTCATTCAAAGCCATTGTTTCCTTGTTTATTTTTTTATTAGATGATCTGTCCATTGCTGGGAGTGGGGTGCTGAAGTCTCCTACTATTATGGTATTACTATCGATGAGTTTATTTATGTTTGTGATTGATTCATATATTTGGGTGCTGCCACATTTGGCGCATAAATGTTTATAATTGTTAGGTTTTCTTGATGGATAGACCCCTTGATTATGATATAATGCCCTTCTGCATCTCTTGATACAGCCTTTATTTTAAAGTCTAGATTGTCTGATATAAGTATGGTTACTCCAGCTTTCTTTTGTTGACTATTAGCATGATAGATGGTTCTCCATCCCCTTACTTTCAATCTGAAGGTGTCTTCAGGTCTAAAGTGGGTTTCTTGCAAACAGCATATAGATGGATCTTGTTTTCTTATCCATTCTGTTACCATATTGATGTTTAGGGTGAGTACTGAAAGATGTGAATTTATTGCCATTAGATGCTTGTAGAATTGGAGTTTCTGGTGGTGTTCTCTGGTCCTTTCTATTCTTTGTTGCTTTTGGTCTTTTTTTTTTCATCTTTTCTCCCCTCAGAGAGTCCCCCTTAAAATTTCTTGCAGGGCTGGTTTAGTGGTCACAAACTCCTTTAATTTTTGTTTGTCTGGGAAACTTTTTATCTCCCCTTCTTTTTTGAATGACAGCCTTGCTGGATAAAGAATTGTTGGCTGCATATTTTTCTAATTCAGCACATTAAATATATCCTACCACTACTTTCTGGCCTGCCAAGTTTCTGTGGATAGGTCTGCTGCAAACCTAATCTATCTTCCCTTGTAGGTTAGGGACTTTTTTTCCCTTGCTGCTTTCATGATTCTCTCCTTGCCTTGGTATTTTGTGGATTTGACTATGATATGCCTTGTTGATGGTCAGTTTTTGTTGAATCTAATGGGGGTCCTCTGTGCTTCCTGGATTTTGATGTCTGTGTATTTCCCCAGGTTAGGAAAGTTTTCTGCTATGTGATTTGCTCACATAACCCTTCTACCCCTATTTCTCTCTCTTCCTCTTCTGGGACCCCTACGATTCTGATGTTGTTCCTTTTAATGAATCACTGATTTCTCTAATTCTTAAATCGTGCTCTTTTGCCTTCATCTCCCTCTTTTTTCTGCTTCATTATTCTCTATAAGTTTGCCCTCTATATCGCTGATTCTCTGTTCTGCCTCATCCATCCTTGCCTCCGCGGCATCCATCTGTGATTGCAGCTCAATTATAGCATTTTTTATTTCATTCTGAGTAGTTTTTACTTCTTTTATCTCCGCAGAAAGGGATTCTAATCTATTTTCGACTCCAGCTAGTATTCTTATTATCGTGATTCTAAATTCTGGTTCAGACATCTTACTTGTATCTGTGTTGGTTAAATCCCTGGCTGTTGTTTCTTCGTGCTCTTTCTTTTGGGGTGAATTCCTTCATTTTGTCATTTTGAAGGAAGAAAAGGAATGAGGTAGAAAAATTCAAATAAAAAAACTAAAGTAAAAAATTAAAATTAAAAAATTAAGCACACACATACACACAAAATTGAATAAATGATGCTAGATCCTAGGCGTGTTTTGGTCTGGGTGTGAAAGTGGTTTGACATATTACAGAAAAAAAGGGGGAAAGAAAAAAGAAAGGAAATTGAGAATTTGAAAAAATGAATACACTGAAGTAGACTAAAATGAGATGATGGGAGTAAAATAGAATTTGAACAAATTTACCCAAAAGTAAATATAGTAGAAAAATTAAATAAAATATTTTTAATAAAAATGAAATTTTTCTCTTTCTGTAATCAAGAAAAAGAAATGAAAAAGAGACAAAAGAAAAAAAAGAAAAGCATTTGAAAATTTGAAAAAGTGAATACACTGTAGTAGACTAAAATAAAATGATGGAAGTAAAATAGAATTTGAAATAATTTACATAAAAGCAAAAAATATAGAAAAAAATTAAAGAAAGATACTTTTAATTGAAATTTAAAGTAAAATGAAGTTTTTCTCTTTCTGAATTCAAGAAAAAGAAAAGAAATGAAAAAGAGAAAAAAGAAAAAAGGAAATTGTTTGAAAATTTGAAAAAGTGAATACACTGAAGTAGGCTAAAATAAAATGATGGAAGTAAAATAGAAATTGGAAAAAATGTCCACAAAAATAAAAAATATAGTTAAAAAATTAAAGAAAAATATTTTTAATAAAAATTGAAAATAAAATGAATTTTTTCTCTTTCTGTATTCAAGAAAAAGAAAAAAGTAAAAAAGAAAAAAAAAATTAATAGATGGACCTGCTAACAGATTGAAATAGGACTAAAATTACTTCATTTTCCCCTAGAAGTTAGACTGTGAAGCGCTTTATAGTCCATAAACTAAGCAGGAGGTGAAACTTGTGTTCTTGAAGAGCGAGGTTGACCCGGTTGGGCGGGGCTCAGTGTAATGGCTCTGTTCTCCACTAGATGGCGCTGCTAGCCTACTGGCGTGGAGTGTTCCGGCGCTCGAAGGTGCGTATGTGCATGCGCCGGAGCACTGGAAATGGTGTCACCCAGCTACCCGGGAGGAACTCTGTTCTCTCCGATCAACAATCGTGCACCCGTCCTCTGTCTTCAGCTTTCGTCCACTCCCCACGTCTTTGTCCGTGACCAAGCCCCAGGCGGTACCTCTCTCCCGGCTTTTCTCAGATGCGGCTCTTTTCTCCGGGCCCTTACTTCTGAACGACTGCTGCTTTCACCCGTTCCGCCCCTCTGTGGGAGTGTCTCACTGAGCAATGGCCGAATGAGCCATGGCCGAATGTCAGCTGCACCCAGGAACGCTTGCTGGACCCTGCTGCTGCTGGTGCCCCGAGACTGAAGCCAGATGCCAGCCCGCCCCAGAAAAAGTACGCGAGACAATGTAGCAGCAGCGTTTCAGGGATTATGGAAAATCATAACACACATCTGGCACCAGGCTTCACCCTTAACATCTTTATTCCAGCACCAGCGAATGTGGCCATTCTCTGGGGTCTGCTGGGACCAGGTGGCTTCAACAGTCTCTACCAAATGTCCTTCCAGCAGTGGAACCACTTTTCCCCAGCAGGAACCACCCTGCTCCTGGGGTTTCGCCCTTCCCAACAGAGCACTGCCAGGTATGGAGCTGCAGCTATCGCAGGTATCACCAGCTATCGAGTTGCAGACTTTGTGCTCCCCTTGTTTACAGTCTTAATGGAATTTAAACCCTCTCCTTTCTCCTTTCTCCTTTGTCCCTTTAGTTTAGTTCCTGCTGCTGTTTCCAATTTTCCACTTTCTCTCCAGCTGCTATTGGGAGGGGTGCTTTTCTCGTATTCTCCCCCCCCCACCGTCTCCATCCTCTCTCCGCCCGCAAAAGCGCCTCCCTTCCCACGACTTCTTGCTCCCCAAGTTCAGCTCTCCACGCGGCGTACCTGCTGAATTCTGTGGTTCAGGCTGTGCAGATTGTTGTGTTAATCCTCCAATCAGTTTTCTAGGCGTGCAGGATGGTTTAGTGTGGTCTGGCTGTATTTCATGGACACGAGACACACGAAAAACTTCCATGCTGTTCCACCATCTTGGCTCCTCCCCTGTTCACTTTGTTTATAAATCACTTACATGTTGGGTACCAGTAGAGAGATATCTTGCAATGAGATTGTTATACACTTCACCATCCTATGTTAGATTTTACTGAAAATTACTGAGAGACTTACTAAATATTCTTCATACTCTGCTATGCCTAATTTTATCATGATATTGAAAGTATTTTCTTCATAGAAATATTAAATCGTTCTGGTATTTTTCTTTCTCCATCATATTTCAAATTAAAGCACCTTATTAATAAATTTCTTAACATACCCAGGCTTCTATAATTTTGTAAAACATGCTTAGTCCTCTTCAAAGAACTCATGTTGTTCTCATAAATAATAATATAAAAAAGCCTATTTCTGTTTCTAGATACCACATAGATATCTGTTCTCCATACACATCTTCTTTTCTCCATCATCATTAAAATCTTAAAGTTGAAGAAGAAATTAATACATTAGCCATGCCTCTAAATCTTTGTATCTCTTGGCTTTATCCTTTACTTCAGTCTTTCAGTATTTTTTTTTAAGTAACAATTACATGGTAGGTACTAATTTAGCTTTTGTGGATATAAGAATAGGTAAATGTACTCACTACTTTGAAATAATTTAGTGAAGGAAATATATCTATACAGAAACTGAAATTACTTAGAGGTTAAGTAAATATTTTTTTATTCTCTGGCATAACTATTGTTTTCATGATATATGGAAGTCTTTTCTTCATATAGAAAGGAAGTGAGACATTGTGTTATGTAGCATTTTTTAAGAGAAGCAAGATGAGGGAATGACTATTCTGCCAGAGAAGTTGAGGAGGTAAAATCTGAGATGAGCCATCTTTGCTGGGTAAACATGCAAATGGTGGAAAAGAAGGAAGAAGTAGCTATCTAACAGAGGGAACGAATATGTCAAAAGACATGAGAAATCATGGCTTACTTGGGGAACCAATGTGTACCATAAATTTTGTCTGAAATGTAGAATTTAAATATGAGACAGTAAGGAGATGATCTTGGGAATAATGATGGAGGTCATGGTATGAAAAGCTTTGCATACTACACTGAAATTTGACTACATAGTTACTAAAAGCATTAAAATACTTTGAGCAAGAATGTGACATGAAGAGATTTGCATTTCAGAAGAATGATTTTTATGGTATATGGAGAATGAATTAGGTGGCTTAAAACCGGAAAAAGAGTAATCTACATAAAAGTTATAGATGAAGTTATGGTTGAGAAGATGGCTAAAAACAAAGCTCAAGGGAAAAAAGATATTTTTAATAAAAGAAAAGATAATAATTTCAAAAATACAGTGATCAGCATGATCAAACATCACAGAAAGGACAGATAAGACAAACTAAGGATTGAAAATATGATATATAAAATAGAATAATAATACCAAAAGAAGAGTAGGAGTAGAAGCCAGAGTGGAGGAGCTTTGAAATCTAAATGGAAAGAGGTCTACAAAGAGTGTCTTTAAAGAGTGAATTAATGAATGAGTGAATGAATGAATGAGTGA